>NW_028301714.1:16691363-16994393 GCF_037042655.1 Diuraphis noxia | reverse complement strand
CTTAACCCTTTCAGTCCCCTTGTAACTTAAATTTCTTAGGTATATTGTACACTTTTAACTACAACACATCACGTGGGTATGTCTTTTTAAAGGTACTAATAAAAACGTAAAAAAGAATTTCGCTAGGGTTTCGAGAGATTTTTGGAAGATGAGCTTTCTCCCGGAGCTTTCCAGACTAATTTAGGCTATTCTGGCATTACGACAACGTACTCATTTTACACCACACCATCAGGCGCAATATTAATAGTACGATAATAACTTGAAATGTAATAATTTAATAAGAAATATCGTTTGTTTTTAAAATTAAAAACGACTTATAAGATGACGAGTATCCGCGGACTTTGTTTTACTGAAAAAGTTCTACGACGTTCATGAATCGACTGATACCTAACTCAATTTATCAGCGTGCTCAGTTGCACATCTGCTTTTCGGACGACAGAGAGACAAAGAGTTACGCATAGGTGTCTCACAATAATAATGTAAATAGTTTATAACAGCGATAAATCTAAAAATGTACTGTTGCGTTCGTGAGCTGCATAAATGAAAAGTGCATTGCGCAATAGCGAGATAGACGTGATAATTAGCTGCTTCGTTTGTGAAAGTACGTATTTTAATCGCCTATAATCTTTTGAATTTTATTGTGCTCTCCTTGTTCCGAGAACTCGACGGGCACCTACTTACCAGCCTGCATAATCGTATGTCTTAAACCTATACGTACTATGCACACGTCTAGTGCATAAGTATGTACTATCTATAGTCAGTAGTAGCTCTCTCTCTCCTTCTTTCTCTTTCTCTCTCTCTCATTCTATCTTTCTTGTGCACTCTCTTACTTACTCTCTTTCTTCTCTTCGCTCCCTCTACCATGCACACCACACCGTGGTAGGTAAATGTTATCCATAAGTACGTACAGGTAACTTAATCGATTCGATATAAAATTCCTACGTAGGTACCGCACGTTCACGATTTGTCTCGAATTTTATATTATATTATATTATGTATACAGAGTGATTCACCGAGCACGCTCACCCCCCCCCCATCCTTTTATATATGAATATATTCAAATTCATGTTTTCGGAAGTCTTGATTATACCTACTCGAGGATCGTATTTTCAAATACTGAATATTTGTATACAATAGAATTAGTAAAATAAGCTTTTTTGTTCAAAAGAGAACCACATAGTGTTTTGTTGATCAGTTGATTTATTTCGTAAATGTCAATGCATTTAAATAGATATTCAAAAATGAAGTTTTTGAGTTATTAAACTTATATTTCATAGGGACTCATAGTCCCTAATAATTATTTTACATATATTTTAAAATGTGTGTAATATTACTAAAATATAATACTTATTATGCTCTAACACTTTTGACAAATTATAATTTTCGAATCCTCACTATAGGCTGTAAACTTATTTCACTATTTGCTCAAAGTTTAACAATCTAAGAAATTATTTATTTGAATTTCGATTTATTGGTATAAAAACATTATACCCTTAACAATTTGCAATTAAAAAAGGGCGGTTCTCATTTGAAAAATAATAAGTTTGTATCGCCCATCATATTTGTAAGGCACTCTTTAAATTTCATAAAAAAAGCTAAATAATTTTAAAAAAAAGTATTGAGGTAGTTATAGACAGCTAAAATTTCCGAAAATCAAAATCTTTAGAAATTAATATTATTGAAGGGTGGTGAACATAATTTAGTGAATCACCCTGTATAATATAACACATCAAGTTCTACACTAATACTTATAATGTATATTATATAGGTATACGTAAACAAATTAAATTAATAAATATCTCGACCAGGAATGCCCCGAGGACGCACAGCGATTCGACAACCGCGTCAGCGGTGTTGCGTCGGATAGAGTGAACACTACCATTCCCCACCCCGCTTTCGAAAACTATCGTCTCTCGGAGGGAGTGACGCAGAACGAAAAATACCGGCTGTGCTAAGCTGGCGGTATAAGTACTGGTATAGTGCGCGGATAATGGACGACAAATAATGTGTACCATATAATGCAATATAAGACATAATTATATATTATATATATATAGGTATATATAACATACCTGAACAGCGTAATAAGGTCAAATCGACTAGATCTGGTGTTTGTAGTTGTCGCTGCTCGCATTATTCGTATTCATATTATATATTATGTTTGTATCGTAAAAATAATGAATTGCTGCTGGATGAATCTTAAAGTAAGAAATAATTTCGTTTTTTCGTAGATTTTCTCGACTTGTAGCAGTTAGCGTCATTAGTATCAGACGATTGTTCTCAGGTCGTCAAATTATGTTATAGGTGCTTATATTATTTATTATTAAAATATCTTTATTTTTAAAATCATATAGGTAATATGAACGTCAGAACGTTTACGTTCTGATCGTGGTAAAACAGCAAAACGAAATGGAGTGGAAGCGCATCGTATGTACTATGTAATAATATTATAATTTATATAAAAAATACTATTATTATTTATTATAATCTTATGACATATTATAGATAATATGTATGCATCGTACATCGTCCAGGTTTACACTCGTGCAACATATAATTAATAACAATATTGAATCGGAGTGCCGACCTCGGAAGTCGCGGAACTTGAGCCAACCATCGATTACCACGGTAGATAATAGGTCTTATATAATTATATATCTATAAGATATATAATATATTTTATGCTACCGTAATACCCCATTACTTGAATAATTGGTACGTATATCGTATATACATTGTGTAATTATGCCTACCTATTACAGATTACATCTTTTCTCGGCCAAAAAACAAAAACAATATTCAATCACTGCACTCCGTAAATTATATAAATACATCTTCGCGGGTACTCGTCACGCGCAATCGACATATCATATAATTATATAATATAGGAACACCTCGTTATAATGGATATTGTAGGGGCGTGTAATTTTGACAAATTTCTTGGCATGCTTTTCTATGAAATATATTGTTTGAAATCAGAAAGTCAGAAAATTACTATATATTTTAGTTATAAAATATTATGTACATCGTGATTTTAAACGCATTAATTATTCATTTTAGGTATAAATTCTTACAAAATTGGACAGTAATATGAGATTTGGTTTTTAAAAATACCTTAACACTAGGAATCCCTTACGTTTTTGGACTATGATTGATGTGCGGCTTGCAGGTTACCAATATCCCTACCATGCATATTTCAGGTAATTAAATTGAGAATTGGAGATTTAATTTTAAGGCTATATAGGTTATAGCTTATACCAATAATTTGCGTCTTAAAGATAACTATGAAAAAGGATTCAATGTTAATTGTCGGTCATTAATTGTATTATTTGTTATTAATAGTGAACAAGTAGGTACATTTTTAAGGATAGTAAGGATCCTGTTTTACTATTTAAGTCCAGTACCAATATAAACTTATTTTTACAGTATCTTGCAGAAGATTTTTTTTTTGTAAATGTTTATGTATCTAAATTATAATTAAAAGATAGACTATAGTTGTTGTTGATAGTTGAAATATATATAAACAGATAAAATATTTATGTATTATTTGGTTTTGTTATTTGATTTAAATACGTCAAAATTTACGAAAATGACATATTATTATCGATTCATATGGGGAAAATAGTGATTCAAGTTAAAAATTAAAAAAATTCAATGCCACAGGACATCCCAAGTAAAACTATCTAAATAATTTAAAATGTATCGTACAGACCTACTTAAAAGTTCTTCATACTCAGAATTTGAATTAATTCATTGTTTAAGGAAAATTGGAGCATGCTTGAATGTAAATCATTTCCAACTTCCTTTTAACCGTTGCTCCCCCACCCCTAAAAAAAAGTAAAAAGTAAAAAAACCCTATATAAACATATATAATACTGTAATAATAACATTTAAATAAGGTGCACGTCATTGCAGGCGTAATGCAATATTTTTATAATTTATAGTTTTTCGCTCAGTCTGCAGAAACCGTGACTTGGATGTGTTGGTCTTAAAGCGCGATTATCGTATAATCATGGGCAATAATATACGATATGCTATAATTTGTAATATTAATTTTTATATATTTTCGGTGTGGTTTATGACGCACGATATGTCGATACATAATAATATATTATTGTAAAATATTATTATAAATTATAATGATCGATCGTCTCCCTCTCACCGCGAAACCACCGTTTGCGTTTGCCGATTTGTCCGTTTTGCCGCCCCGTTCCATAAAAATAGTCAAATACCTACCTACCTACCCACCTACCTACCTACCTATCAACCTACCTACCTACCTAACGTTCTGACGGCGTACGGACTGCTTTGTTGGACAGTTCCGACGCCACCACTGCAGCCACCGCGTCTATTATTTTTTCTTCCGTCGCCGCCGCCGCCACAACAGCGTTCGATTATATTTTACTCGTTCGTCATCTCGACTATACTTAAACGCTCGTTGTCGTTATAATTATTTGGTCGAGTCTATCTCTAACGTCGTTTCCAATTATAAATCTATTTTTATTTTATTTAATTTAATTTTCTCACCAACCTTAATCGTTATTTTCTTACATTACGTATAGTAATATTGATAGTAGGAATCTTCCAATCGTCGTATTATTATTTCCACGTCATGCATAAAGGACTTGTATCACCTTTACCACCGCTCTCGTCGTATATAAACAGCCTTATTGGTGGCTAATTATTTACTTGATAACGCAGTGTTGTTAAAGTTTACCTCAAAGTTGATTCTGTTTTGTTATTGGTTCATGAACGTCACAAGGCGCACCAGACAACACTCAGTCATGCGGTACGCTACGAGTGCGGTAAGTTGTCATATTTTATTCTTCTTATCATCAAATAAATAAACCATTGATAATATCGTGTAAAAGATCTATCAGGTATAATAATATAATCATATTCATCAACAAAATAACCATATCATTTTGAGACAAGTTTAGTCATTAAAATTTAAAAAATTAGCATGTATTGAAAAATTTATCAATTTTCTTTTAGGATGTATTATAATATTAAAGGTATTCCATGATAATTTGTTTTGGTTGTTAAATTGATACATTTTGATAAAGTACATTGTTCTGTTGTCAATAATATATTATATACCTAGGTATCGTAATATTTACGTCATTAACATATTATTATTAAACGAATCGTTAAATTACAAGTTACCTTAATATGACTTTCAAATTTGTATTGGAAGACTAAAAAATATATTAACTAATAATAATGAAGTGAATAAACTCAATAGTAAAATATATTTGTGATAGCTGAAAAATATTTTTATAAGATTTAAATTTTACACTCGTTGAAATGTGTAAATATGTGTATTCATTTATTTTGATATTAGTTCAAAATGTTCAAATAAATTGTAAACGTTAATTTAATGTACCATTTATTATTTAGTATTCATCATGGAATTTATTTAGTTATATGCATAGAACATAATATATTTAATTATCGCTTTAAGAATAACCATTTTGGAAACTTAAAAAATATTGTATTCTTTAGATGATTGAAAATAAATTATTATTACTCTTTCTTTCTTGATTTAAAAAAAATTACATCAATAGCAAAGTCCAATATTTATTTATTTAAATTGATTGCCATAAGCAATATTTGATTATAAATTCAATGATTTTTCACAGCTTATAAATAAGGATAAAATTAAAATGTATTGTATACATATTACATGCACAAAATATTTCTGTACAATCATCATGAAGTTATGTAGCTTAAACCCGTAAAAATCAAGTGCATGCATGTGAATATATTTAAAAGAACTTTTAGTTCTTATTAGTACTAAAACATTAAAGATTGAATAATCAAAATTGTTTTCTACTTTCTCATTTGTTACTAATATTATAGTTACAGCTTAAATAATTTATGACGTAGGTATAGGTTAACCTATCATTTAATGATATTTTTAAATCTATAGTAGGTAAACATAAGATTGATAGTAAATTACAAATAAAAGTTTTCTCCATAGACGATTTAGTAAGTAAATTACATTATTTATTTTATATCGTCAGTCGTACATTTCAAAAATCATCGAGCTGGAAAGGTTTATACGCCAAATATTTCATAATAATTTCCAAGAATCGTTTGCAATATAGTATGTACATCTCAGACTGTCAGACAAGTTTCGATGATATTGTATACTTTTACCACGCTCGTACGACTGATTAATTTACAATACCTACTTTATATATAAATAGAAATGGGATAAATAATATATATATATATATTTCTTTTAATAATCAAAGTATTTATAAACCATGCAAATATCACCTAGCATGTATCAACGATGATCTTGTAAAACGTTTCTTGTTTCGTGACCACATAATTATTTTATAAATCCACTCATCAGATAAGGGGAAAGGTTACAAATCTATTTTATGAATATTATTCAAATCCATGGAAATAGTAAATAAACTTTTATGCTTAAATGACTCATTAAAAAATAATAACGGAAAATGTCATTAAAAATCAATACGAATTGGTAATCATAAAGCACTTTAATTTCTTACAGTACCTAAGTATTATAATATTGATAGTGGTAAAACATAAAAAAAAACATTCGGTAACTACGAGGAAAAAGATTCCTTAGATTTTTAGAATGAATTATTGTTATTTTAATTAACATAAAACGGTATGTTAAAGCGCAAAATAAAAATGTAATACATTTTTTAGATTCCTTGGCCATTTAATGAAAATAATTTAAGAAGAAAATAAAATGTAAGAAGCATTTTCAGGGGTATTTAAATTTCATAAAATTGAATAATTAGAATTTGTTATACGCATTTAATACAATATAATAAAATATAACTTCGATTTTGGTATTTTAATTTTCAAAGAATGAGTTTAATATAGAATTGTATTAATTTCTAATGGATAAAAATAACTAATCCACAAAAATGTGAATTCGATAATCTTTAAAGTTTTTTAATCGTATATCAAATATCGTACAAAGGACAACCACGTGATATCAAAACTGCTTTAGCAATGGAAAATAACAGCATCGAGTTTGCAGCCATTCTTCTAGTACAGCTATTTTTATACCATTCTCGTATAAAGGAAAATCGAAAACATTTTCCTTTCGCAATACCTAAACTATCTTCAACATATAGTTGTAAAGGTTATAATATATAATTATAACCTTTAGCTGATCTCGGTCGCATTCGAAATAAAATTTGGAGTGCTCATTACCGATCTAATATGCATTGCATATAGGTCATTGAGCTTTATTATTCAAACTCAGTGATTACTCGACATTATATTATTTATTCAGTAGATATAATTGAATATGTATAACCGATATTATGCTAAATTTTTTCTCATCTACTTCAAATACAGCTTCCGGATAAAATCATCGAGTGCGATTTTTATAAGTCACAATGTCCAATCGACAATCAACTAAAACAAGAAAGAAACGAAAATAAATCACTCATTGAGTCATAAACTCATGAAAATATCACGCTTAGGCCATGCTTGATAACTACAAAATTACGTTTTGATTTTATAGATATTTTAACTCATTAACTTCATTATCGCCATAACACCATTTACTATCGTCAAACGATGATTATTAGAACGTAATATAGGTAAGAAAATTTAAAATTTTTAAGGGTTTATCGTAAACTTCACAGACTACAAAACATTGGGATATTATATTACCTTTCAGCGTACTTTCATAAAACGCGTTGATTGTTGCTTGTAGGATATAGGAAATCATTATGTATGTGTTATTATTTTCTGTTTTTTTTTATAGTAATAAAATGCACTGTTTGGTTCAAAAATGTAATCGATTTAGTATGATGGATGATGATTTTCATAACTGTTCAATACATTTTTTTTTTTTTTATTGAACTAAAAAAACATCAACAACAAAGGTTATTAGTTTTTGTTAAGGTACAATGTTAAGGGTATTACAATGTTTATATGATGCTAACTACATATGGTTACTATTTAAGTTAATGTTACAATTTTTTTTTTTTTTTATCAATACGTTTAAATTTTGTTGTATAAATCCGATCCTTTGAGAAAGGCTATCATGTGGTCTCGTTGCTCGGTCCCAGAGCTCCATACAAGTTGGGTGGAATGTTTTATTTCTCCATAACTTCTAAATATTGATAACACTCTGTTATTATATGTTTCACAGTCAGTGTAACCCCGCAGGCTGCACATTGAGGGGGTTCTTCTTTGGCCATGAGGTGTTTATGTGTCATCCTTGTGTGGCCTATTCGGAGACGATTTATAATAATTTTTTCTCTTCTGCTGAGATATTGATTTTTCCAACTTAGGATTGTGTTTTTTATTTCATTGAGTTTGGTCCGTTGTTTTGACCAGTGTGTTTGCCATTTTATTAGTGTATTGTTTTTAATTTGGGTTTTGATGTCGTCATATGTTACTATGTCCAGGAACTGTATATTCTGGTTGTTAGGTTGTGCCGCTTCCTTTGCTGCTTGGTCTGCCGTCTCGTTCCCCCTAATATTTGTGTGTCCTGGTACCCAAATGAAAGTGATATTTGTTCCCCTAAGCTGTTCAATACATTTAAAGTTATAAAAGTTATTAGAAATTTAAAAATGTTTACGCATAAATACTTTTATTGTAGTGCATGTGTTTAAAATTATAAAACAAAACATAATTATAATAGGTATCTTACTATAATACTAGGAAAAAATCTTGTATAAAGCTGTATAATTGTTTGAATAAAATTTTTATTTAAAAAAATTTCAACATCGTTTTTCAATTAATAATAGGTTTTAAATTTCAGGTTTTTGGTACCTATAAAATATTAACTAGGTAAGGAAATATTTTTGTAGGTATTCAAATATTTGTTAGAAACAAACTATTATTAAGTTGTTTAGAAATAATAATTAAACCTACGCAAGACTATTATCTTATAAATTATAATATTATTTACTTACAATAATACATACTTACTTTATCGCTCCCGGTATTTAAACAGTTGCATGATTTTTAAAATAAATAAATTTTTATTTTCCAAGCGTAAAAAACAAAAATTGTACAAATAAGAGAAATATCATGTTTCTAGCAACGATTTCGACGAATTTTTAATATTGATATGAAATATGAACATCGTGTAAGGTATAATATAATGTGAATAGCGAACATAGTGAAACTAGAACGGCGTTCTATCTCCTATCTTCATCCGTAGTATCAATTTCTTTGAAATGTAGCCAAAGTCTCAGTTGCTTATTTCTGGTTTCGTTCATTTACGTACCTACCTATGTATAGTGTATACATGCATAAACTGCATACTAAAGTAATTATAACTATTACGTAACTTTGATAATTCAACTGTTCGTTATAATATTTGAAATCGAATAACTATAAATATGTATTTAAATGTAGTATTGTATTTTGCCATTTAACTGAAACCTAAAAATCGCAACGACAATGTGATAGGTATGACATAATACTATATAACCTCACGTGTAGGTGTTGAACTGGAATCTGCTACATTTATTAATGTAACGTAATTGGCGCTGATAATAATTAATTGATATTTCCTCTCCACTTCCTTAGAAATGGAAAATATTCATCATTCGTGACTACGATTGTCGATTGTAGTGTACAAGTGTTTATTAACATTTCAAAAATTAAACGTTAAACTCAATCACGTTTGTCGCAACATCGCAAACACATTAATAACAACAAGAATAATAAAGGTTACCGTAGTTCTAAATTAAGTAAGTACAATCAATTTTCATTTTGTTTGGATATTTTTAATATCTTATGATTATTATTAGGCCTTGTTACTTAGACACCTAGAACAGTGACGTTTGCGTATACATACAATACTTTTGTTTAAGCTTTTCTCCGGAAATATTAACCGTTCTGAATATACTGAATCATTTTTCCTTCCTACTCTTAATACTAGGTCTTCAATATATTTTTCTTAGCATATAAATATATAATTAACTAATTATGCAAACAATACCCCTCCCCCCATACACACAATAGAATTAGGAAAACCACTAATGAACTAAAACTCAATTTAATTATGTAACCAAAATTTGACTCATTAAAGATAGGTGTTAATTCATTGCTATAAATTATTTGGACCGTTTTTTTATTTTTATTAACACAAATTTACCCTTAGTGACATAGGCCATTGGGTTATAATATTTTTTTTTACATTATTTACATCAACAAATCTATTATTTATACAGTTTTTATATTTTATTTTACAGTTATGTCTCTGTGATAAACTTTTTTGTACGTTGTATTTAATTCTATTTTCATGAACGATTGAAGCAACATGTGGAGTATTCCTGTCCCAAGTATTGGATCCTTTCATTGACATTTAATATATTTATAAGCCATAGCTATATTTACTTAGAAAATTGATTTGTTCATTTTTTGTAAAATTCGTCCCGTACAAGTAACCTAACCTAACTATACGCGTGTCTTTATTTTTATCAATACCTACCTAATCATATTTTGAGTTCTTAATATTTATTTATTATCTATTTGAGGTTTTTATTTTATTTTTAGAACTTTCAGTATAACTATTATAGTTCAACAATTACAATATCTCTTTGATGTTATAACTAATAATTATGTTTTCTTTCTAATAATCATTAGAAATATAATAACACGTTTGTTGAATCAAAAAATGGCATCAATATTTAGCCGGTATCTCCTTTAATTTATAGTCATTATTTTATACTAAGTGTACCCGATTATTTAGAAAAAAATTGAGAATTTTTACTTTTGACCCCCCCCCCTCTCCCCGACCCCCCGGAATACCAACTAGATTCACTTAATTCTGATCGAACGAGGTACTGAAGTCAAAAATTGAAGCATTTTTACTGCCCCAAAAAGTGATGACAGACACAAAAAAAAACAACACACACATTATGGTAAAATGAATACATTGCTCGCTCCGCTCAGATCTAAAAAAATAAAAATTTAAAAATATGCATACCATTATTATGTATAGGTACAGGTTTAATATTTCTCGAATAAAATTTTGCTCTGTCGCAAATAATTAATTTTAAATTCACATTCAATATTTTTGCATCAACGTTGAAGTCAATAACACTTGTAGAGTGTTCTCTATCGGGGTTACACGAATAGGTCATAGCAGGCGATATTATTATACTATTATGCGATGAAAATATTAAAACTATTAATAATATTAAGAGGATGTCAGTGCACTATATTATGTTTCATCTCTCATTCTGAACCGTGTACAACACCAAATTTTCATTCAGTAGAACCCAGTACAGCATTAACAAAATATAATATTATATCATTGTTGTAAGCGAGACATGGAAGCAAAAATGTAAATCATCGTAATTATCATATCATATATGGTAGGTACCCACGTTCATGACATTGATCAAGAATCAATCTTATTGGGTTTTGTTGATGTGGCTTATTTCATTAGTGTGTAGGTGATAAATACTTTACTTGGAAAATATAGTATAGTTTCGACCTAATAGACATGTACAGTTTTTGTTTGTAGTCGTTATTATTAGTAGCTATCGAGTGCCAAAGAGGGACAAAAATGAGAAAAATATAGGTATATTAAACGATAATTAATCACCGCACACTTCGAACGTTTTCATATTTTTATTTTTAATCAAGACATATGTACATTAATCATAGCGTTAAGTTCAATAACGTTCCATGAACCATTAGTTTGATAGTCGTCAAGAAAAATGACCTATCGGTCACATAGACGTGCTTGTCTAACAATAAATACTATTTCACGAGAATCACGTGAAGGTCCACGACACTTCTATAATAATTTATTTCTATAGCGTGTCTTAAAATATAATATGTTTTGATTTTTTAATGAAATTAAATTTGGTAGTGTCTCGAACAATCGCCGAATCTTACCAGAAATCAATTAAGTTGAAATATATATTTATTTTATTTTTTATGTACTTAGAGTGTATATTAAATATAATATTATGTTTTTTTATTTTTACTCTCTATCTCTTTTGAACCAAATTTTGGTTTGAGTAAATAATAGTGACAGCCATAATGCCAACACAATTATTTGGATGGTCAGTAAATTTTGTTTTATTAATTGAGAAATGTTTTGATGATATTAGACCGTTTTAATGTTATCAGTGCTTACTTTATAAAAGAAATTAATTTTCTTTGAAAATTACAATACATTTTTTAGATTATGAACGTAGAGGCGAAGAATGTGTTGATTTTACATTTTACTATTTCTAGTAGAAAAAAATTGGATCATAAACTTCGACGGAGGTTTCTAGTATCAAATTGGATCTAGTTGGCAATTTTGGTTGGTTAAAAACAAAAATTCTCAATAATTTTATAATATTTGGGGGAAAAAATCCAATCATATTTGTAAAAAAAAAATTATATTATTTAAAAAATAATTGATTGGTAACCTTGGTCAAAAAGCTTGAAAATTGTTTATAAGATTCCCGATAAGTTATTGTTTTAATATAATTATTTAATAATATTCAATATACAAAGGCACGGATTATTTTATTGGCATAAAACTGATAAAATTCGTCAGTCACGAAAATTTGCAAACTTTTTACTAAAAGGATTGCATTTATATTGCAATTTGACGATACAGAGTTGTATTATATATCTATAGATATCTATACAACATTATGTTATTTCTTTTTCTTTCAGCCATAACTTTGATGATATACCTACCTACGATTTTTAACATTTATTATTATTCATATTATATTTTTATGTTCTACAGATGAATCGTGTTATATTGGCATCATTCCTTTTAGCCGGTGTGGCGAGGTGTTACGATTACGATGAGGTATTGCGGTTGTCACTCATGTTCTACGAAGCGCAGAGGTCGGGTCACCTGCCTGCCAGTAACCGCATCCCGTGGCGGGCCGATTCTGCGACTACAGACAAAGGGCAAAACGGCGAAGACCTATCCGGAGGATATTATGACGGTAAATTTACAAAAACAATGTTATTATGATGACCGAAAAACATACTAAATGAGGGAAAAAAATTAAACCTATATTACAATTCTGTACGATAAACAATACGAACCATTTGTTCTTATATCGATTGCGGCGCATGACGCAATGCCGTTTGATTCTCCACGATTAATTACGAGTATTATAATATTAATACGCTAAAAAATCAACACAGTATAAGCGAAAAAATATGAAATGTCAACTTGTGGGTCTTCAGTGAAAACTGTTTTCGAGAAGAGAGTTAATTTTTTTTTTTCAAACGAAAACATACATCACCATAGGTATAAACAACACAATTATATCGATGTATTATTATATTACTATTTGATACTTTAAAAAAAATTGTTTAAAAACTACTGGAATCTTCAGTTTTTCAGCATTGTTGTATCATAGTATCTCGTATAATAGCCAATAGGTCATGCCTATCGATATACTGATGCTTCACCTGACTTTGAATGAAAATATTTATATATTGTTGTTTATTTCACTGAATTTTAGCCTAAGTTTTGATTTGGGACATTTTTAGTAAAAATAATATTATTTCATAAATCCTCTTGAACATTGGTGTATAAATTATTTCCGTAATAAACGTCAGATAACTCAAACATTTCATTGGTTAATATAGCTAGTAATATAAAAATCGCATAATCGCTTATTCGCATGAAAAATCTTTGACCAGGAAAAATTTTAAGGGCTTGATCAATAAAATATAATCGTTATATAGGAATATAAAATATCAGAATGCACATTAATAATTAATAATAATATTATTTTTTTTGCAATCGTGTTGCAATATTCTTGCGTCATTATTTAGGATGTACATGACATCGTGTTGTTTATGGATAAAATGTACGGTTTTTACACAATTCAGTTATTATTTCATCAAAATGTTTTCAGTCCAACGTTTTATCGACATAAATCAATATAAATAATAATAATAATATACACTATACGAACGACTGCGGTGACGAAGATCAACAACCATAAAACATAACATGAGCATTGAGCACGTAATTTTATCAATAACTTATACTGTTAACATTAGGCACAAATTATTATTGGCAGCAGCATACATGGTAAAATTAATTTTTTAAAACGACAGTTTAGGCCATGAAATATTATATGTGGATGTAGTACCTAACCATGATATTATATGTTCAATTAAATTTTTGAATGTTCTAACTTAGTACAATAATTGATTTTCTGCAAATTCCTATTAAATTTCAATGATTATATCTAATAAGTATTACTTGTTGAATTAATATTGCTCGCATTAAAATATTTATGCGTTGAAACTTTAACAATAGATAAAGGACTTACATTGATCTTACATTTTACACACCTAATATGTTGAGTAATTTTATTTATTATTTAATACGACATACCATTATAAGTATTTATTCATTTATTTATTTTTTTTTCATGAATCTACCGATCTAGGACAAATGGACGTAGCCGTTTGGACGTGGCCATTTGGACGTGGGGACAATTGGACGTCAAAAAAAATATATATATATTATATAAACCATATTTACATTATTAAATAAATTAAATTAATAAGCTATCTGTAGTAGGACATTTTCCCCTCATTTTAAAATTTTTTTTTCATAAATATGATAAATTATAAATAATTATAAATATAATAAAAATTGTGTAATTGTGTAAAATCTAATATTATCTAAGTACCTTAGATGCTTGTGATAATCCAGAAATACACTCATTTATCACTGTAGATGTTGGTTCCATGGTTTCTCTAGCACGTTTTTTAATATTGCATACTGCTATATTTGCTTCCACTTTAGCAGCGTCAGAGTCGTGAGTGTGATTGTTTATGTGCTTAAGAATAATTAAGTCTGTTATACCAGTATGAACACGAGCCTTCGATATGATACGATACCATTAGTTATATTACAAACAAATATAATATTAATGGTTTTATAATTTATAAATAGGTAAACACCTATAAAATATAAACAAGAACAATTAGTTTTTAATTTTTAGATTTTTTTTTTTTTTAATTGTATAAATTTTAAATTTTAAATTTAATTTATAATTAATTTTTTTTTTGACGTCCAATTGTCTCCACGTCCAAACAGCCACGTCCAAATGGCCACGTCCAAACGGCTACGTCCATTTGTCCCTATTCGAATATTTACACCATTTAAAGGCGGTATTTAGATATTAGTATAGCGGGTACTTGTTAGATAAATAATGTAAAGTTACTACTGCATATATTGTTCATTTTGAGAATTTGTCGTTTGTAAAAGACACAAGGCGCGTTGAATTATTTTACGATAAATTGGTGTTTGACTGTCATGTGGCTAATGATTCTCTACACGTGCGTTTATTGAATTTATTTGATGAATTAATATTTTCATTACGTAGATGACACGTTCCGCTACTACATTATTATGAATATTAGTATAATAGGACCTATATATAAAATATTCGGGGTGTAACAAAAATATTAAATAGGTACGTGATAGATGTAATTAACCGTCTAAATGTAACAAATTTTATTTTTCAGTTTTATTTATGATTATTATTATTATTATTTTTACTCATTTCGATATTATTATATTATTATATAGTACTTATTATAAAAACAACAAACGGCATCAACTGCAGTTAAGCGTCCCTTATATATAACAAATTATCACCCCCCTCTCCACAAACAAAATCATTGTTACACGCCAATCATATTATATAATATCAAGTTTTAAGTGTTAATTTATATATTATGTTGAAGATCAATAATTTGGAGTTTAATAGTTTTAATAAAAAATAAATTATAGGTGAACCAATAATTAAAAATATTGTATTTTGCACTAATGACCGCAAATATTCTCCTCCCCCCCTATTCCGTATATTATAATTTATAATCATTAGGGCTCGGATTTTAAAGCATAATAAATAACAAAAAAGTAAAAATGAAGCATATTTATTAAAAACAAAAGCAAAAATAAAGCATGACCAAAAATTAGTTGTAAAACTGATTAAAAAAAAATATTGAAAAATGAATTTAAATTTAAAAAAAGAATTCACTAGTCACCATCATATATTTAACAAGATTTTCAGTAGTAAAACTGATTCTATTGTCTGACATAATATTGTATACATATATAGAAAACCATGTAATATAATCATTTAGTCCGTATTGCGTATTCTGGATTTTTGTATTAATTAAATTAATTTTTTTTTACTACTATAGCATAATAAACATAACATAATACCGAAATAACCGTAAAAAGTAATAAAAAAGCATTTACACGAAAAAAAGCCAAAATAAATTGGTTTATTTGGAATGAGAATGACGTGAACGGATTTATGTGTAAAAATTAAATTTTTATCTTATATTAAAAAAAAGCGTTTGATTTAAAATCCTATCCCTAATAATCATTAATAATTATAAATATAATGGCTTTAGATATTGTTTACTTAAAAAAATAATATTATAGGTACTAGGTAGTATTGATTAATCAATTAATTTGAGTTAGTTTATTATTATTTAAATACAATATACCTTTATCTAAGAGATTTGTTAATTGAAATCGCTAAATGATTTGTTAGGTAATTTATAATATTTTATGTAATGATGAACAACAATTAATGACTATTATATTAAATAATACTATTATTATTTTAGCTGGGGATTTTGTAAAATTTGGCTTCACAATGGCAAGCACTACAACTATTTTGGCATGGGGATACTTGAGTTATAAAGACGCATACGAGGAAGTTAGTAAGTATAATTTTTTTTGTGTTTCTACAAAATATATACTTATACCTAATTATATTTTCTAAACAAACTACAGTTGAGGATATTATTCAGATATTTTACGTGCCAATACATCAGTATCAACAATATTATCTAAATACTCTAATGCATAATAACCAAAATAATTTCTAAAGACTTTATCATCAACAGATTTTTTTATCTCAAATAATTTAATGATTTAATGTAGACGAATGGGAAAACGCATTAGGCTCGATACGCTGGGCCGCAGAGTACTTTATCAAGTGTCACGTTAGCGACTATGAGTTCTACGGACAGGTAGGCGACTTCAGTCTGGACCAAGGTTTCTGGGGTCGACCCGAAGACATGAACATGTCTAGGCCGTCATACAAAATCGACAAAAATCGACCAGGTATATTATAATATACATCGATCACGTGTGCGAATTTCCCCGTGAGCAACCATTTGGTGACCCCTTTATATACTATACAATATACTTTATACGTTTCGTGGTTGATACCAAAGTTATTTACTCAATTACCCAGGTTCTGATTTGGCCGGCGAGACGTCCGCCGCTTTGTCTGCAGTATCGATAGTGTTCAACAAAATCGATTCCAATTTTTCAGCCAGTTGCTTGAGTCACGCTAAGCAGCTGTACATGTTTGCCACTCAGTACAGAGGACTGTATCACGATGCTATCAAAGGGGCGGCCCAATACTACGAGTAAATAATTTATAACGATAAACACATTCCCGGATTATCTTTTCGATCGGAAGTGTCTTAATGTGATCCAACAACTCAAATGTGAAATTCTGTTCTTTTTTTTTTAACAGATCGACAGATTACGGTGACGAATTGACGTGGGCCGCAGCTTGGCTGTACAAGGCGACAAAGGAATCACAGTATTTGGACGACGCCGAATACATGTACATGAAGTACAGACTCAAAGAACGGCCAAACGAATTTTACTATAACAAAAAGGTCGCAGGCGTACAGGTGCAGAATCCATACAGCTATCTAATTATACATTTTATATTAATATTTTATATCATATTATACGACACACGATTTGCACGCCGAAAATTAATCGATACGTTTTAAAATATCATTACATTTTACACGAAAAAATGAAACAATTATTGTTGATCCTATAACCATATCCATGGAATTAATGGGGCAATACGTATTTCAGATATGTTTATGATTGTTATTAGTCATATTTACTGTAATTTGGGGGTGGATGGTGTTAACTTTTTCACGGGTAGTAGTTTGGGTAGCCCTGTGCTGTACAATCAAATTTAAGAGAACGACAAGAGTCGTACAAACAGTCATTGAGCATGATCAATTCAAAGAAACGGTCAGCATCAAATCCCCAACACATAATATAATTAAAACAATTATATTATATTGCTAAATGATAATATTTAAGTACCGATAGCTGAATAAGTCCAAATCTGCAACATTTATTCCAGGCCCTTCTAGCCGAACTAACTAATCAATCTGAGTACACCGAAGCAATTCAAAATTTCTGCAACTATAATTTATACGTTCAGAAGAAAACTCCAAAAGGATTGCTGTACATTGAAAAATCCGGTACACTGTGCCACGCAGCAAACATTGTGTTCTTGTGCTTGAGGGTATGGATACCAGTGTTTAGGATGGAAAAATCCATCCCACTATACTTATAGGTATTGAATATCTAGTATTTTTCTTTCCATATTTCTATTACGTAGGCTGCAGATATTGGTATAATGCCAACGCAATACCGAGAATTCGCCAAAGAACAGATACACTACATATTGGGAGACGGAGGACAAAGCTACGTTGTAGGATTCGGTAAAAACTACCCATTACAACCACATCACGCAGCAAGGTAATAAAAAAAAATAATAATTTAATATATAAGTAATTTTTAAGAATCTCATTAAAAATAAAAAAGCATGTATACAGTTCTTAATATTATTTGGCAGTTCAACTTGTTACAGTTATTATAATGTAATATTTTTATTTTGTAGTGTATTATTTTATACTATACATTGACAAACAAAAAAATTTATAATGAACAGTCTATGTTTTGTTTGTTGAGGTTTGGGATAGAAATGCATTTACTTTTCCTTCCGAGTTTATAATTTATATACGTGAATTATAATACTTATAATATTACAACAAGAAATAGAATTGCGCCTTAAAATTGGACAAGTATCAATTTCTACAGTCATACGTATGTACAGTTGCTGTAATTCAGGCTATTAATAATTGTCATTAAATCATTTTTCAGTATCAAATACCACGAATTAAGATTAGATATATCTTAATTCGTGTCAATTATTAAGAAAAACTATCTAGAAATAATTTTCTCAAATACGTTTATAATTTAATATGTTATTCTTTTTATACCTGCTGAAGTTAAAAAAAAAAAAAAAAAAAAATTAAACGTAAAAGGCTATATAGTATTCACTTAATTTTAATATAACTATATTATATTATACTATAAAAATTTGGAGTCTTTTGAAGCCTATAATGTTCGTACCCTACCTACTTACATATATTATAAATATGAGCATATCTTCGGTTCACAGCTCTTGTCCGGACCGACCGGCTCCTTGTGACTGGGAAGCGTACCGGAGCACCAAGCCCAATCCCCAGGTGCTGTACGGTGCACTGGTCAGTGGACCCGACGAGAACGACAACTACAAGGACTTGCGGGAAGAGTACATCTACAATGAGGTGACGTTGGACTACAACGCGGGATTCCAGTCAGCCGTCGCCGGGCTCAAGCACCTGGAATTGCAGGCCAGTCGGCACAAGGCCATACTGAACGCCAACGGTCTGCTGTCCAACGCGACGGACGCGTAATCGACTCCGGATCGTCAACCACGTTGGAATAATCCGCATCACCGCATTTCACTTTTGTTTCATAAAATTAAAATTAAAAAGAATATACGTGTTTTTTTTGAACCGGAGACGACGACGAGCCCGCCGATCCCGATCGAAAGACATCAACGCTACCGTGCGATTGCCACCCTTGCTGCAATTATCGCGAAGATATCCGAAATATTGTTATTACGCACCTACCAATAATTATTATTTAGGCCAAGTCACAGACAATATGCGCATAGGTACGATACAGGGGGAGAGCGAAAACGGATTTTGATTTGTGTGTGTGTGTTATAGGTGGCGCGGGGGGGGGGGGTTGTCAATGTCCGTTTGATATCGATTATCGTCATGTCACAGTTTCAACAAAAACAATATAATATTAAAACATCTCATAAATTAGGGATGGGTTGAATTTAAAATATTTCAAGCTAACCTAACTCTAATTCGAACTTTGTTTTTATCACGTAGTGTTAGAGATCAAACTGGAACTTTTTGAACATTCTACACTTTTAAACTTTAATCAGATGACAACATGATTTTAGAACAAATTGGAGAAACTGACAAATAGCATACGGAAAATAAGAATTGTATAGTATTCTGCTGTAATAATATTTATTATAATAGGTGTATCGATATAGCACTTGATTTTTTTCAAACTGTTTGAAATGTTTTCTGAAGTAAATATTGTTTAATTTCTAGTATCAATAATTTCTAACGAAATACGAACAGCACGAATCACCCAAAGTTTAACTGGGAGTTCGAAAGTTTGATATGCACTTTCGACCAGTGACGAAACGAACCTAAAATAACCCATAAGCAAACATACAATTTATATACCCACCCACTCATCCATTAGTGCTATTACCCATAGTACCTATAACTGAATATATCTATAAATTATAATAAATACTAATACTAATAGGTACTTAGTTATGGTTATTCACTTTCATATTTTCACCCACGACCCATGGCACCCACCCACCCCCAAATCTTAAAAAAAATCGAGAAGCAATCGCTTCTCAAAGACCACGGTCGTTTTTCGCCACTGCTTTCGACCCATCCCTAACCATCATAATATTATTATTGTTTTCGTAGACGACGACGACGACGGTATCGGTCGTGTACACTGTACAGTCAACAACTCGATTTCATCGAAGGTATAATGGTTTGTGGGTTTATACTTTTATATGTCTATGGTTGTGCATCGTAAAAATAAGTACTGTATACTAAAATCATGACATCGGTCTATAGTAATATGGAACGCATCGCCAACGTCAAAGTTTCTTAAATTTAGTATTCTTGCGATAGGTATCGATGACTTGATAATTACGCGGGTGCTGGTGTTGATGGGGTGGTGGCGCAGGGTATAATACACTATTATGTCTGATGGATATTACGTATCGCATTAACAATTTCAGGGAAACATACCACCCGGACTCGTTGTTTCGATACACAAACATAATGATATAAGGTGTGGGTTTGAGACGATATGTTGTAGCGAGTGAGTGCATTTTTTTGTTCGTCCCGACTAATTATATTACTATTTTTATTATGATTTGTCTTCGGTGATTTCAAAACATGTCAGATAATTTTTATTTTGTGTCATTGAATAATGTGCTGTAGTAAAACTTTAGACCAATACGAAATATATTATATTATATTGTATTTTATTTAACTTTTATGTTTCTGTGTTTTGCACGTTTAGTGAAGTTATTTTAAATAACAACTTACTTTACCTTTGGCTCCTTAACAATCAAATCATTTTTATATTGATTATATTATTACATTCGTTCGTTACACATAATATATAAATACTCGGATATTGGATCCGTACTGGGGAAGCAAAAGTTGGGCCTGTGGCTACAAGCAACTGATTTTTAAAAAGCAGTTAATTTTTTATAATGATTTTCATTGTTTTAATCCTATCGTGCTTCTGTTCCCATTCATTAAATTCCTTAAGTAAATATTATGTTTTAAATTCTGAACTCAGCGAAGATTGTCTTGATTCTACAACGGTGGGTATTTTTATGCTTTTAATTTTTCATTTCCTAGAAGAAAAAAATTCTGATCATTAACTTCGACAAAGATTTCTTTTATAAAATTGGATATAGTTAGTGCTGTTTTTTTTTCAAAATTGTAAGCTATCAGTACTTTTAAAAAAAAATCAGAAAAAACTAAAAAAGAATGTTGAACGTTTGTTAAAACTGTAATATTCTTATAAAAATAATCTTTTGGTAATTTTTTAGGTTACTAAAAAGTTAGACATTTTCGTCCAGAACCATTTTTCTTTAATAATGATTAATACCTATCCATTACAGTCTTTACACAATAACGAGATGCACTTGAATCCTTTTAGGTTATCTACTTTTCCACATTTTATATTTTTATATTTTTCTAATTATTTACTATAGATTTATATTACATAATAATATTATCATTAGGCTTAGCATAAATACCTTATCCTGTATCCGTATTTAACATCGAAATTAATCCAACCTAGCCTAACCCGACAACCAGTCCTCTACCATTAATAATAAATTATGATACCGCGAAACCTTTAAATATCGTACACTCTTTATTGGTTGCTGAAATGTTGTCTGATATTGTACTATCCGGAAGTGTTCGCTATTCAGATGGTTCAGATTGTAGAAAGTGTGTAGTTACTAGTTATTGTTACCAAAAAACAACTTCCACTATTTTAAAATGCCCAATATTCAGATGAGTCCGCATTTTCTGAGGCAATATCCGAAAATAAAAAGTATTTTTTTTCACATATATAGTTATATAAGTTAATTTTTATAATACAGATTGTGTTGTCTCTTAGTGGAAAATTTCCAACAATGGCCCAATCTTATAAACACTTCAATACCACTCCAATATCCAGGGTTGCTATTTTAATTTGTAAGCATAGGTAGTTAAACTTTATTGCAGGTCAATTTAAAAATTATCGCTAGACTATAAATGGTCCGGCGCATAACGTATGGTGACGCCGCAATAGTGCGTGATATTGCACGACGCAGAAAGAAATACTATTATTATGTTTCAGGCATATGTGCTTGATGCACCTGTAGCGTGACTATAATTATCAGAATAATTATTGAGCTTAATTATTGTGTGGTTTATCATTTAAGGTTTAGCTTTTATAATTCAGTACCTAAAGTTAATTTTTTTTTTTATTGGAATAATTTATTAGGATAATGTAATTTTTTTTTTTTATTTATAAAGTTTTCCTGACAATTGGTCATCTAAACTTAAGGCTAAAAGAATATAATATTTTGACGTTTTGAAAAAGGTTAACATAAAATATTTACAGAATAGTAATTATTGATAATATAGAAATTAAACAACGTTTGATAAAATTAGAACTAATTATATTATTATATACAGAATAGGTATGTACAAGGATAATGTAATAATATGTTAGAATGCCGGTGAAATTGTTTTTTATAATATTGTGATGCGGGCCAAACATGTAAATAAAAATAGGTAAAAAGATACTCATCAATTCTCTCAAATTGAAGTGCTAAAAGTATCATATAATATATAAATTTCTCCAGGATTTTTTATCAATTACTTTGGCCAAAAACATTTATTTACTACCTATTATTTAAAGTATGATAGTATTATTATTTTTCCATTAATTATCAATTATTGCTTACTTAGAATTACGACTGATTATTCATAAGATAATGATATTTTTAACTAAAGTTATTAAAATTTACTTAAGAAGGTATACTCAGATTGATTGATTGTCTTAGTTGAGATTTACTAAAGTCTGAAAAAAAGGTAAATATTTTTATAAGAAAGAATTTCACATGGCACCTAATGTAGTTTACTTGGTCCGAAAATCGCTTGGTTTTCACTAATTTATCCACAGCCATAGAAAACACATTTAATCGATGCGAGTACCATAACAATTTATAAATAATTTAAATTTTTCCATCCAAAATACGTATCGAAATATTTAAAACATGTACAAAAAAATATATTATGTATTCAGTTCATGAAGTATTCGAATTACTATCTTTATATGTGTCTAAAATCAGTAAAAATATTTTATGATTTAAATAAAATTTAAAATTTGTGATTTATCAACATAAAATATCGAGATATGACTATGTCATTTAAATTTTCAAACACAAATTTCATAACAACAAGAGTGTATATTATTTAAAATGTTGAAATTGTGAAATATTTTACCATCGTTCATAATTTACATATGCAATTTTTTTTGGTATTTTTCAGATATATATATATATATATTATATAAGTTTATATTTTATTATTAGTTCTATTTATTAGTAGTTATTACTTAAGTGTTAAGAAATAGAATGTTAGTTAATGAAAATGATGGGCAATAATTACAAAATTGAAAACATGGTAAATAATTTAATTTATACATTTTTTTTTAAATCAATAAATCAGTATTTCTTTTTATAAGAAAGTACGAGAAATATATGTACCTATGAAGATTGATGATCCGGTATAATTATTAAATACTTTCAACTATAAAATTATAAAATATAATCTATAAGTTACTTCTATAAGTATATACACTTACATGAACAAATTAACTATGGGTACAAAAGTAATTATCTAATTACTATAGTAAAAAATGCTAAATATTTAGTACGAATGTGCAATTGAGCTTACAAACTTATTTAATGTTATAATTGGACCTACTCAGTGTCTATAGGTAGTTAAAGTAGGTGGTTCCAGACACTGAAGCTACTATATAATTCTATGAACACATATGTTTAATTATTTAATCGCTTCCATTCCCAAGCGTCTAGGAAAATGTAATTTAAAAGCAATCCACAATATTATTTTGATTTAATGATAGGCATAATATGTATTATAATTAATTGATCTGTATGCCCAAATAAATATATAAATGCCTACAAAAACACACTAGGTTATTCGAATCTTGACGGCACATCAAAATTGTACATATTTATAATCCACCTAAGGTCAGTAGAACAAAAAATAAACGATAGGTACTTAAAAGAAAGCTAAGTTCAAATAATAATTAAAATAATATCTATAAGAATGGAGAGGTACAAGTGCGTGTTTTATAGTTTCGACCGTCTGTCAGCCACTTTCGCAGGTGTTATCGACTCACAAGTAGATTACGGGCGGTGACGACGAGATTATAAATTGATCGAACGTTGCTCCATTAATAAATGTGATTGAGAGGCCCCTTAAATGTCGTTCGATCCTTCTGGATGTGTAAACACAATGATATATTAATATACACTATAGAGCAGCGGTTCTCAACCTTTTTATAGTCACGTACCACCTACACAATTTGAAAATTTTTACGTACCACCTGACCATTTTTTGTTTATTAATAATGTATACGTTTATGTTAAATGTATATAATTGTATTAATAAATTAATTTTTTATAAAGGAGGATTTTCTTCGCATACCACCTATGAGTTTTCGGCGTACCACAGGTTGAGAACCGCTGCTATAGAGGATCTACAACCAAAAGAAATTATTACCATTCGTCAATTTTTGCTGCGTAATATACATACTTTAAGCTTTAACTCTTCGAGGTACGTTATTATTTATATTAAATTAAAAAATACTTCCACTCCTATTTTCTTGTGCGAAAAAATTCGTATGTATCTATAGCATAATATAATTGTATTAGGTCGACTTAAAACGCAATCGAATAATACATCAATATATGTTTACTTGTAATCTTCACTAAAGCTACAGTATATTTATTATTTGGTTGAATAATAATAATAATTAAATGCACTATAATGTTCGTAAATTTTGTACCTACGTATACAGTATGTCACTGGAGAAACAGAATATATATTTTATAATCTGGTTTTCTCGTATAACAGATTCGATTGTACTGTTGACTCGAAACACAATTGAGTATACCTACACTATACAGGTAGATATGCGTTCGTTTGAAATATTTACTAAATCCGAAGAACACAGTGTAGCTTATTTGGCTGCATAATAATAATAGATAATAATATGAATTATAATTTTTGTACATTTTTTACCTACGTATTCAGTATGTCACTGGAGAAACGGGCCATGGTCGACAGTTGTCAACAGGCAATTATTGTGTTCGAGTGCAATAATTTTACGAAAAATAAAAATGATACTAACAACACGACATGACGGTAAATATTATCATACAACTCAGTACGTTTGAAATGTTTACATTCTCCATTATAGATAAGACATGGCGTTACAATATTTATTATGGACAGTAACTATACCTACCTACGAATGTTATCAACCATTTTTTTCAAACGAAAATTTATTTGGATAATGTATAAATATATACCAATGTGGGGATCGTATAACGTTTAAATTTTATATAATTATATACAATTATTTTTGTGTTGTACATTTGTACCATGCTCTCTGGGTCCTTTTGAAAATATAAATTTCATTTGTGCTCCAATACCCGAGTAATACAATTTAAAGAGCTGATATATAACGAAAAAGGTGTATGAGATGTTTCACAATATTACCGACCAACCGTCTCACATGGTTAAGGCTTATATCACTCGGTTAATAATAATATGTAGATACCCACAACATCCGTTTTTGGACTTTACTCGCCCATAACATATATTTATACCTTTATATACATTTTATGATGTTATTAAATGTCTAATATAGTATTACTTATTTAAAATTAATGTACACTGAAGGTCCAAAGTAGTAGTACAGAAATATTGCAACGAAATTTTAATCACAGGTATCAACGATAATCATACTATAATTACACAACAAATTTGAATTATTCTGGTCATAAAATTATTTAAGCTTATCTTTGATAATAGCTGGTATGAAAAATAATCATACACGTGGATTAAGAGGTACCTGCTATTATAATTCGTTATGACAAATTTTTAATAATCTGAAAAATATGTTTCTATTAAGAACTATATTTTGCAGTTTTGCACTCAAGGTTCAATAAAATAAATACCAATATACACTCGTATTACGGATACTGCTAACTGAAGTAGGTACCAAGTTATATTTAAATTAGTTAAGTTTATTTTTTTTTTGCAACGATTCTAGATTAAGTACTTATTTGTTCGCGTTTGTGTCTTACAGATACTAGTTAACTATATTACACAACATCGTTGAGTGGGTGGTTTGGCGAGTAACATTAGGAGGACGAACTTAGTTCTTTTTGATTTTATCTATCCACAGACTTAGGCACACCGCACATGTTCATATATAAGTTTCCGGCAAGCAGATCACAATATTATTCTACGACTTTAGGGTTCCAATTGTACATTGACTATAATATTGCCACAAGAATTATAGTGGTGTTGGTGTTTTGAATTGTTAAATCCATCACGAATAAGATTACAGGACATCGCACAAATAGCAATCAAACAATACCACGGAGATTGGTCGTAGATAATTACTAAAAGTTATTTCAAAACTAAGGCTCTAAATATATATATTACAGAAATAAATGTTTGAAATTAGGAATCGTAGTCTATTTTTATTATATTAAATTATAACGTTACTTTATACTAAGCAGCTATTCATTTATTGTATTTTCCGTTTTTTTCTTCAGATATAAGTACCTATACATATTATTTTTATCCATGGAAAAGACAGTAAGTTGAGATAGTAATTTGATAACAGTTTTTTTTACACATCATTGTTTTGGAAAGGTACACCAAAAATATTAATGACATTCGTTTGTTTATACAGGTTTTAGTCGTTTTACATACAAAATTACTTTTAAATACATTATGATTGCATGTTACAGACTTTCATAAGCTCGCACTAAGTATATTTACAATGTTATCATATGAAATATGAGTAAAATACAAAATAAAAATCTTAATGTGACATCCAACGAGTAGTACATAGTGATGATTTATTAAGTAATATTATATTGACAAAAGTTGATCTTGTCAACAATAAGTTGATTAGGGAAATTATGAGTAAGATTAAAAAAATTCAATGTAGGCAATGTAGGCACTGAAATTTTAAAATATGACAAAATAAAATGTCAAAAAATAAACGAGACTGTAATTATTAGTTGTCTAGACGAAGAATCCTCGCTGGTGTATTGAATTAAATCCGGTTTTTGGTTTTCCATTTCAAGTACTTCCTATAACAGGTTAAATTACACTTTTGTGTATTAAAGAAGTTTATATAAATTATCACTTAAAAGGTTAAGAAGAAAGCAATTAAATATTTAAATATTTATTAATCTCGTGACTTAAATACGACTTATGTAGGTAAACATGTTTCTAAAATAATTTTTTTTTTTTTATTATTATTATTAAAAGAAAATATATACAATCTGTATAAACAATGCAATAAGTAATATGGTTGATTAATATACAAAACTGGACGGCTTGATGGAAGGGAGTGTCCAAACGACACTACTTCAATCTAGACTTTTGTTGATATTTTTTTTTTTTTATTTATTTATTTATTTATTTTTTTAATGAAAGAAGAGGTCCCTGGACCAATTTCGCTTTAGACGACGTGGAGGGTTATCGGGGTGAGTGACGGAAGAGAGATTGGGAATGGGTGGATTAGGGTGGTTGACTGTGTTATTGTGAAATAATTTATAGTAGTGGGAGGCTAGGGTGCTTATGTATGGGATATTAAGGTCAGAGTGGAGTGTAAGGTTGCTGACGTTCCAGGGTGCGTAAAATAATTTTAAAATTATTATTGTACCCATCTACCTATATATTATTATTATTTCGATGGTTTATTTTAGTCATTACTCATCAGTCATCACATACGACAATATTAAGATACTGATAATCTTTTGAGTTATATTTTGGTTTTAAGAAATAACATATTAATATCTCAAAAGCTGCATAGATATTGATGTTATCACAATTACCTACATATAAGGTTTTAATAGGCACTTAATGATAACAATTAATTGTATTCATTTCGGACCAGTCATATCTAACACGGTAAAATTTTAAAAACTCATATTATTAACTAAAATAATGTTTTCATTTTTATACACTGAATTACTTAAATATTTAAGAATAATAAAATATCTTTATTATGAGATAAAAACGGCTAAAACGGTATATTGGGTGGCAACGGGTGGGTACTATAATAGATTTAAAGCTGAACGACTTGAACGAGGTGCAGTATATATTTTATAATATTTTCAAATCACAGTAAATCATCGTGAGAGAAGTTTTCATAATTTACGTAACTGAATGACCTTCGTCACAAAAGTCAAGACATAAACTCAATGTTTGAACTCAAGACGAAATTTAACGGATATTACTTGTGTATTATTTTATAATATTCATAACCTTGACACGTAGATTATTATTGGAATTTTTCGTTAAATAATTATGGAAATGTATTCTTTATTACTTATTATGTTAGTGTCATCTATCTACGCAGTGCTGTAGGTGAATTAAAATAATTATGAACGTGTCATCTTCCAGTTAGTAAAAAAATAAAACGAGAAAGCTGAACACATTAAATATAATTAATTTAATTAGATATGCCAACATAATACTTAGGTATAATATTACTACAATGCTACAATATTTCAACAAAATTACACACTGATGAACCATAAAATGGTCATTATAATTTATTAAATTTATAAATTATTTGCGCATATAGGATACTAAAAAAAAAATAGCTAGTAGCAACCTAATTAGTCTTCTATGAAAATGTTTCACGATAGGCCATTTCAATTTAAATGTTTTTAAAACCGATTTTGAAAAGTAAAGCTCCATCGATTTTATTAGAAATTTTTGAATTTTAAATTATACACATATTGATAGGTTGGCAATGTATAATGTTATTGTATTATAGCTGTTTATTTGGCAGGAACCAATGGTTTTTTTTTTTTATAAACAAAAATGTACCCTCGATAACATAGGCCATTGGGTTACATCGGCTTATTATTTATGTCAACAAATGTAGTATTTATACTGTGTTTATATTTTTTTTTTGCAGTTCTGCCTCTGTGATAAACTTTAAGGTGGCAGAGAGCGATTATCTGTTGTGGCCGAGTGATTCTGATAAATGTTCTTGAAAGTTTAAGGCTAATCTTGGTCCGGAGTATAATCGACATTCAGTCATTATGTGTTTAATTGTTAGATCGGTGCCACAAGTTGGATATATGGAGTGATCATTTTTTACTCATTAAATGGCTATAAGTGATTTATGTGTGCCCGATTCGCAGTCTATTTAGGATAACTTTGAACTTTCAAGGAAGTTATGTGGGATGTAGCCATATCCATATGAACACATATTGTTTAATTCGTCAATGTGCTTAAAGTATTATTATAGTCAGGAATTTATTTTGGAAAATTTTTTATTTTTAAACTTTAATCTGAGAAGTGGAAGCTCATACTAGGCATCTAAGGGTAAATTAAAAGTTACTTTATTATTGCTGAATAATATAGCGGCAGAGAACATAAATAATGAAACAGATTTAATGTAAATAATATAATGGAGAAAACTCATTACATTTCGTGGTGCGGAGCTGATGGTATGGCTAATTATTAATACACATAAAGAAATCTAGTAGTGAAAACAATATAAGAATGTAAATCGTAAATCCTTTTTACTTTGATAAATTATTTATTTTTATTTTTAACTGTCAGTATATATTAAAAAAAAAGTTTCGAATTGTCTTATCAATAATTATTAATCTTTATTAAAAGTGTATTTAGTTATATTTCAGTTCTTAATATGTTATAGTGCTCAAAGTACAAAGCATATCATGAACAATATTAAAAACCTCATACATTTAAAAAAATATTTTTTAACCTAATTGTGTTAAAATAATTTAAATCACATAACGTTATTTTTTTTGGAAATATTTAATTGGTTAGTTAAAATCTTAGAGTAAATTATAGTTAGAAGAAAATTATTGAGCTTACTTTTATGTTTAATTAACTATTTAGCCAAAACATAACGTAGTGCTGAATGAATTCATATATTTTGGAAATAATTATAAACAAAAGGATAATATATATTTGTTTAACTATTTATCGAATACATAATATAAAGTAATATATTTATATATAAGCTTCTGAAAGTTTTTATGTTTATTACACGTATTTATTTTAACTTCTAAAGCTGAATATAATGTTTTGAATGATTTTATAAGATACAAATTACGTAATATTGTGTTATTATGTTCGGATGAAAGAAATAACAATTATTATTGTTTGGTTGATACGATCAATTTTAATGTACAATGCTCAAAACAGATATGAGCTAGAAATGACTAAATAATTTTGTGTAATTTTCGTAGTATTTCATCCATTCTTTATTTGTATACATATAATTATTATGTCGGAGGTTGTCGAATGATGCTTTTGGGCAGATTATATTATTATTATGAACGCAAAAAGATAACAGCGCTAAAGAATTCCATTAACATATAGTACAATGATAACATATGGACTAAATCGTTTCATATTATAACTTTACTCATCGCCGTCGTCATTCGTCAGGCGTCATTGTTATGTACACATTTGTTAATGATAAACGATCGATTCGTGGCCCGGTTACGCGTCTCACAGAAAACAGAAAGTGTAGAAAATCGTTATGGGTTTAAACTTGAAACACTGTGCACAGTTTTCATCGCAAGCACCGTCTGCCGACAAGACGATAATCGAGAGCAGAAATCAGACCTTCTGCCATTCTACGTGGGCTTGTCTAATTGATCATATCTACAGTCACCGATGTTAATGTCACCGTGTCGAGCTAACTATTAATACCTTGTCGATCGTTTTGCAGTTCCTTCCGGCAGTGCCCATGAATCCACGTTATAAGCGTTTAAAAGCATAATATTTAGTACCTATATTAAGTAGACGCCGAGGGTCAAACTGAAGCATTGTCATTAACGTTGCCAGAACAATGGTCGTGCGATTGTGTTTCATCAAACGTATGTAATTTAGAGCCCGAACGAAAAATGATAATAATAATAATAATTATTATTATTATTATTAATATTATAAAGTAACATTAACATTAAAAAAAATGTTTAATGGCCTCTCGTATTTATCAAAATATCAGCGACCGTAATCGTTTAAATATTTCACTTGGTGAAAATAACACGTGGGTGTGGTTTTTGGTCTGTATAATATCATTATTATCATCGGTTATTCGTCTAAATAAAGTTTGGTATAAACATTCATTTTAAAATACCATCTTGTTTTTACCACCTATGTACACGTGTACTCGTGTGCGTTCATTTACTATATTATAGTTTATTGTAAACACTGAATATTTTTTACTTACCAAATTCCGACAATTGTGTTTATTGTTTTTGGGTTTGTTTTTTTTTTAGGTGGGAGTAGAGCACTATGGATATGATAAAAATGTGAGTAAATACCTACGTGAGAAGTAAGCTTATATTTTTTCTGAACTTTTGACAGTAAAATCGAATACGACTTGTCAGTATTTAGGTTTATCAAACACCACTTAATATCTTTCATATGAAGTCGTAACACACTGGTCTGAATTTGATACGATGATCTTTTAAAACTGCGGGTACCGGGGTCCGAGATGTTGTAGTTTGAACATCAGCATTTTGCGTCCCAGTAATTGGAATAATCGGTAATCTAAAAACCGGGTTCATCGCACATTATTAAATTATTGGTAAAAAAATAAAAAGTGATAATTTGAGTCCGCGGTCGAAATTGGCTAAACAACATTATTGGATCATAATTTATAGTTTTAAGTAAATTATCTAGTCATGTGTTACAAAGAAAAAATGCGCGTTTTCTGATTTCCAGTGCTAGTTACGATTTACGGAAATGTAGATATAGAAAATTTACAGAACGAGTTTTTGAACGCAGAAATACTGGTTGGTTTTGCGTTTTTCATCATTAATAGTGTTAATAATATATAGTATCATGATATTTTAAATGAAAATTAAAAATCAACTTCCCAACATTTTCTTAAATTACTATTAGCCTTTACTCTTTAAACATGGTATGATCCCCTCAATTTTTCACTGAAAAGTAAATTATAAGTATACCATCGAACTGAAATTTAGATTTCACATATTATTTTAAACGACTGCGGTTGCTGACAAGCTCATGAGTATACTTAATCTTTATGCATTTTTAAGCACTTCAATGTTTGTCCAAAAATTTGGTTGGCTGCTAAAAAATGTAAAGCCTATTATATGATGGACCTCAACCACCGTATATTTCTGAAAATAGGTGCAAGAAAATTAATATAGAAAAGAGAATTAAATAAAAATCATAGCGTCAAAAACTAAAAAATTTGTAAATGCTGGGTAATTCCTATTTTGTAACTTGTCTTTCGTGCATTCGTAAATGTAAATTACCTACTCACGTATGGCATATTATTATATTTCAAGTAAATGTTGAAAACGTAAAAATTCTTGTAAAACTTACATAATATTATAATATATTTTACTGTAATGCTCTCGATGTCAGTTCCGTGCAACACAAATCCAGTTTATATATTATTATTGTTATTATTATATTGTGGGGAGGGGAATAATATAATAATAAAACATAATAAAAAATTACGAAACCAGCACTATATTCCTATTTTTTTTCTTCATTTTTGCCGAGAGCGAAACACGATCGACCATTAATTTTTCGGAACCCGACCGCGTGTAATACGGCTTACTAGAACTCGTGTACTTCTCGTTTGGACGGCGTCGTCGGACTACTTTGCACTGGCCGTGATATAATATGAATACTCTGCGCGTAACGATTCTCGTCTCACAGTCGTATATCAAAACGTCGGGTCAGACATTAAAGTCATTTTTTCGAAATGTACCGAATCACTTCTATGTGCACAAAACGACTATTCTAGTTAAGGTACTTATATCGACTCGCGGTTATATTGCTGCAGTGGTGCGTCATAAGTCTACGGTCCATACGGTTTCCGCGAGTATACCTATTAATATGATAAAGGCAATTCTATAACAATTAGGTACCTACATTAGTAAAAGTAAAAAATAAATAAATTTAACAGTAATCTCAAATACTGTTCCAGGTACTTGAATACTTATTTGAATTGTTCGCGTTACGATGCATGCATATGCATATTTATCTGCGTAACGTTCTCGATAATTTTGTGACAAAATATATTGATAATGTTGGACGATTATTAATTCATCTCAGAAAAATAATCCCGAATAGCACTGACATAATCACCTTACAATCATAATTTATTTGAAATTACAGTAAAAATATTTAAAATAATATTTTATTCTACTCGAAAATAATAAATCAGATGACGTAAAGTAAATATATCATTATTGTTTCAACGTTGTAAATCGTCCAAAAAATATTTATTTAAAATGTTGTCTAGTCGTTATGGTTTTTCAGTACTTTTACTTCTTATCCAACTAAATGGGAGCAAAGTTTTCTTTCACGTACCTAGTTTATATAATATATAATATGTAGTTGGACATTTAACCTTCACGGAAGGGTTTTTTTAATTTGCTGTTGGTACTTGCTAAATAAAACTGTGCTAAGGCATTGTGAACCGTGTACAGGTTAAACGCACCGAGTTTTCATTTTAATTACCATGCATTTTCGCCATTTTAACTGTATACGATTCAGAGAGCAATCGAATCTGGTACTTTTATACTATATATATATATATATGTATATAATTAAACTCTGGTTGCAAGGTTATTTAAATTTTTTAACAGAACGCCACGATTCGAATTGTTACCTGGATATATTTTTTCCTTGGGTAATCGCCTTATAGAGTTCGTTTTATATTGTTAATTTATGTGTATATACTTACACGAAACGCAATTTATTGAAAATAATAATATTACTTATTTTTGTTTTGTTTTTATTAAATCTATTTATACACTTTAAGGGCTAATTGGTATTTCTAAAAAATCTTTACATTTAGTACAGTATAAAAATTATTTCAAATAATATGATATAAACTAGACTTTAACTAGTATACATTTAATGATTTATATATATATATTTTTTTTTTTGTATCTTTGATGAATTTAAAATGAATTGACTTCATGATGAAATCATGCGTTCATTAATACAATGGCTTATACGTAAAGATAAAAGCTAATAGACCAGCTATTTTTTTTTGGGGGGGGGGGGATGAGGGCTTGAGATCGTTAGCTTTCCCCCTTGGATGTTCCCTTGACGTCATCTCTAGTTTGGTTGGTAGTATTTCGCGAAAATTGCAAGGGACAATCAGTCTATCTCTGGAGGCATTTGGTTAATAGTAGGTACTTTACTATAGTTACGGCGTTGCATGTTATGAATTTTCGTTTTTTATTATTATTCATTAATAATATTATGTATTTTAGTTACATTCATATTATTATATAACGTTTTACTCCTTAAAACGTTTCAGTTATGTGTAATCTAGATATATATTATTAGATATGTGAGGTCCTTATTGTGAACACATTTTTTTTTAGTTCCTTAGGCAACTACATGTAAAACAGCACAGAACATTTTAAAACACGTGTGAACCCAAATGTCACGTTCACGATAAAATAAAAATTATACATTTACACTATATAACACTTTACCTAATTACAATCGAAATGATTTTTTGTTGAGTATTTATAATAGCACATAACTCATAATAACTAAATTATTAGAGTGTTAAATTGTAAGTTTTGACAAGTTCTTCCAATTCAATTTATCTTTTCGTTGTATGGATATTCATTATATTATATTCTTCAGTTAACATATTATTATTTCAATATCAATTTAAGCAATATTTCAAAACTGGCCGTTCTCTCGTAACATACATGGGCTATAAAACTTTCAAATAATATAATATATATTATAGAAAGTTTGAAAATTATATTTGTAATAGTAAATTAAATTTTTCACATTACAATTAACATTTATCGGGAACAATAATGTGTTTTGATATAAATTTTAGTTTCAATCGACGAAACCAATAAATTATCATTGATTAAATAATTTACATAATAAACATTATAATATATAATATACATTTTTATAGCTTTTTTAATCGGCCTAGTTAACTTCTTTCTATGATTTATAGCACACGTTTTACTGTCCATTATATTATAGGGCATAGGTTTAAGGTATAATTAGGAAAGCCAGTCGATGCACACTTATCGCGAACTAAGCAGAAGTCGTACTTAAGTAACGAAAATGTTTATTTAGTCAAAACGAAAGAGTGAAAGAGTATAAATAATATAATATTGTGTACTTTAATATTGTTTAATATTGTGTGCAGTCATTTACAAATGATATATTATGATATTTTCCATATGGAATCCAATGAAGTTGAAGTACTCTCTTTTGTGAAAATATAAACATATTCCAGCTCACTTCAATATTCTATCTACTTGCTACTAAATAGTGATGATTCATCATTCTGACATTAAAAATGCACAATACGCAATGATCGTTATATCGACTATCGAACGTGTTCGCACATATAAGGTACCAAATGATTTTTATTTATGCAATTATTTCCAAAAAACGTATTGCCAATATCTACACAATTTCGTTATTCATTCGTTTTTAATACTATGTGTTAAACTAATTTTTTAATGTTAAAATATATTTCCCTCAAATATGTACCTAAATGCAAATAAAAAGTCAAAAACATTTTCAACAAATTTCATCAGTATAGAACGACATATAAAGCCCATAATTCAAAAACAATATTTATTTTCAGAATAAGTAATATATGTTATTACTTATTTCATATGGAACATGAATTTCGCAAACTGAATTTCAATTAGGATATCTATTATAAACGGTTAAATAAAGAAAAAAAGCATTTCAATTCTATGAAAAAAAATTAAATGACACGAAATAACGACATATTGATTAGTATTAATGATGCATAATATATGCTATAAAGCAGTAGAAATAGTATTTCAAAAGTTATATATTTATGAAGATCGTGATTTGGTATTTAACTTTCTCGTTGTTTTTAATATTGTACACATTTTTTTTTTGCATTCCTTCGTAAAATTAGTTTTATTTTGTTTCTTCTATTTTTTTTTCTATTAAAAATAATACTATAGTCTATAAGGTAATAAGTTATAATTAATTTGTACTGAAAAACATCAATCAAATTGTTTTATCTTTGAAAAAAAAAAAAGGCATTATTTTTAAATTTTATCGTGAGTATTATTTATTAATAAAATACGTGCTTCAACATATTAATTACGTGTGAATAATAAACACAATTTATATATACATTTATTTTAAATTGATTATTTAGCATCGTTGCGTCATGTTTCGTTTTAAATCTTGAACTCCAGAAAAGTCAAAGTTACATTTTCATAATTTTAAAATATAACATAATTTAAAAATTGATATTCTCAAATCCATGGTATAACTAACTTGGTTAGCTATATATTTCACAAATAAGTTAAATTGTTTTTAAATTTATTATCATAATCTCATCCATCGGAAAATATTGACAGGTACACGGACCATATTAGATTCGTTTACATTTGAAAATTACATTTAGGTACATTTATAGTTCTTCTCATTGGGCCGTAGATAATCAATAACATATAATATACCAACTTGATTGAATACCTGATTGTATTAACGCCTTAATATATAATAGGAATTTATTAATCATTAAAATTTAATATAATAAAGTGCAATCATAATAATTTTTTAGAGTTAAAATAGTATGTTTTGTATTCAAGTGATCCAAACTTACAACATAATTGATTTTTACATTTTTGTGATCTAAGAATATACTTCAGGTGAGTACTTACTTATTTTAACCATATCTATACATACATTTTTTTGATGACATTATTGGTTTAGTCTGCGTATAACAGTGGACCATTTTATCAAATACACTAATCAATGTAGTTATATAAAATGTTTGTTCTTAAAGCCAGAGTTTATAATCTGCTTTTTTTGAAATTTTTGATTAGTGATTTTGTTCATGGTGTCTAAATGGCATGCTGAAGCGAATCGTGTTTATTTTATGTTTTTTTATATTAAGATCGCAATTTTATCTATAAACACTTACAATGCATGTATATTTTATATGGTTTATTAAAAAAAAAAAAATGGTTTTTGGCAATATAAGCACATAAAATCTATCCAAAAATGTCCAACATATTTCATTTGCTTCACAGCAGGGAAAATTATTGAATTTAAAGCTTATTAGTTATCAATTTATCATTATAAACTGACATATAGTCGTACAATTGAATCAGTAGATTATATTTAGTATTCAAGATTGTTTTACAATCACACTAAACGCAGTAAAACTATTATGTGTTTTTATGTAATATATTCGTCGTGTATAGCAAGCAACAGTTGCATGATGTTTGTGCATACATATTAATTTGACTTTTATAATTTAAAATGCCAAAGATACAATGTAGGTATCAGTGAAAAATTACTACAGTTTGCAGAATAAATATCTAATACAGTTTTTTAAATGTATGGAAATATTTCATTATTTAGTATTTGTAACAATAAGCAGTTGTGTCATATTTTATCATATATTTATAGACTCTTAACAAACCAAATGCATATTTTACAAATTTGTATTGCATATAACTATTTATGATAATATTATGTATTGATGTTTGTGTTTCCGAATCGATAAACATGAAACAAAATAATATAGTAGATAAAATTTTGTATAACTTTAACAACATTTGAGGTGGAAAATATCTTTGGTGTAGGTAAAATTATTTTGTTTTATTTGGTCTTTATGTCTAATCAAATATCAAGATAGATCTATTAATCAGTTCAGCATGTTATTGAAATAAGCTTAAGAATTTTTAGACAAACAAAAAATACTTGTGGAGAATGTAAATATTATCTTTAAAAATAAATAGTATGCCAATTAAGATGAAAAAAAATGAATAAATAACATAACTAATAGTTACCTATAGTCTGATTAAAAAATAACTTATACAGACATAATATATGCCATTATATAATTTTGATATCTATTTTATAATTTGGAAGATGTTACATTTTTCGTTTGAGATTATTATACAGTAGTAACATTACCGACATCATGATAATTATTCTTTGTAAATAATAGATATGTTCATTGTTGAGCTAAGTTTTTGATTTTTAAGACTAGCAAAAAAAAAAATTTAATTTTTTTAGTGTTAGTGACTTTTGGTTACTAAAGTTTAAAACATTACTGTTACGGATATATTCAATATTTTTATGTAAATAAAAGTACCTAACCACAGATCACTTATTTGTGTATTTTACTCGTATAGATAATAAAGAACTGTAATGAACAATATTCTTACGAATTAATTTAGTAAGCATACTATTCAAGCTAAATCTATTTTCATATTATATTAAACAAAACACACAAATGCAAGTACAAATAAATTAGCTGACAATAAATCGTAAATATATATATAATATAGAATATATTTTAGTGAAAATATTTCATCAAGGTAAAAGTAAGTTTTGAATTTGCTTAGGATGAGTCAACCTTGGAGTAGGTGATATTTAAACCAATATATATTGTATCAGATAAATATATAAATCATAATAGGGTTGATTGTCTTGGAGGTAGTCTGGAGGTATAGTTATACGTGTAATAAAAAAATCATGGAGAGAAGAGGATTAGGAATGAATATTGTGATGGAGGGATGGCAAAAAAATGAAAAATAGATGGTTAGCCAGAGAGGTCGGAGAACGTTTAAAATTATCATCACTATGAGAGCAGTAATGATCATTAAAACGCAAAAGAGCGCATGGAAGAGGCGTTTGTGGTGCATCCAAGGTAAACTATTTTATTTCTTATTGATGCTGTCATTTTCAATGTAAAATTGTATAGTTTGACCTAAAATAAAAATAATACTAAAATGTCTGCATTATGACTATAATGATATCCTTCAGTCCATAAAAGTGTCCAATGCCTTAATCCTATAGCGTCACTAATTTAATTCTAGAATCGCATTAAAATAATAGTCCTAATGTATATACTTACATAGTAGTAATAATATCGTTCATTTATATGCGGATTTTTCTAGGCATCACTTATGCCATAAATATCGTACATTATATTTTTCTAGAATAAACAGTCCAAACCTAGACTGAAGTTTAGAGGCATAATAATCTTTGTAACGAATTCGATATTTAACTGAAAAAAAAATATCTAAACTAAATTTATATTTTAAATAATTATTATTCTCCTCTTTGTCCTAGTTTATATTTTTGGTAATTACAAATTGGTTTGATACTAACTGCTAATCTGATTTAGATTAAATAATAATAGTATATTGTTTGTTTCTACAATAGGTAACAGTCATAAAATATAAATTATGAATTTTGACACAGGGACCGTTCGGAAAAAAAAACTAATAATATTATGTATTGTACAATATTATGATCTGTGCGGCTGTCACAGTAAGAACGCGGATGGAAATCTAATTTAAAAAATCAATGTAGCTGACTCATATCGATATATCGAATACAATATGTTGACAGTCAAGTAAAATCCTTTCGACGACTGAATATCTGATGGAAGTATTATATAGGCACGAATATAATATGATAACATTTTTCTACCTTGGAGAATACTCTAACCCTATATTATATAAACATATTGACGCGAAAGAATATGGAGGATTCCGAGAAGTTACCCCTTAAATTATCAGCTGAATGTCAATAAAATAATGGAATGAAAATAGATAATAGAAAACAAGTATTGAATCGATTTTGGTAGGTAATATAGTTCTAAGCCAATTTCTTACTTTTCACGTACGGAGTCGATGAGGATAATTCACCACCCTTTTGTGAATCGGAATTAACTGCAATTATAAACCCATACTAACCCCTTCAATCACAATTGGTGTTCCCTTCAACATAGGTTTCCAATGATAAATCATCACAGAATAATAATTTGACCAGGCAAAATCGTACTGTTTTTTTTTTTTTTTTTTTTTAATTAATCGGTTAAGATCAAAAAAATTTTGAAACTTTCGCTAAACTTTCGCTAACCTAACCTAACCAATATTATAGATTTAATGTACTATCAACTGTATTCAAACACAAACCTATAAAATGTAATACCAGGCTAATAACCCAAGTTGTTGAAGCCTTGAAAATAAAAAAAATGTTATACATAATATATATAAAAACATAAATTACTTAAGCAGTAATAATCACGTACTAAGATATCTTAGTCAGCGGTCATAATTTACACAACAGTGTGATAAACCGAATACACGTGATAATGAAAGATTAAACGGAAATTACCGCATCATTATTATTATTATTTTATTCGCATACTTTAATGTACCATTGCGTTTCTTGCTCACTCTCTCTCACTCTTTCTCTCTCAGTCTTCGCAGCTGTTTCCATCACCGATGGCTGCTGTGGCCCAGCGCCGTTCAGGTCCTCAGTAGTAACTCGCCGGCTCGGGTGAAATGTGTTCCATTGTTGTTGGTCAGCTCCACGAAACTGGATAACGTGATATACAGACGTACAACACGTGAGCAGGTATAATTATATAATTTTTTTTTTTGTATTTTATCATTTCATTATTATTTTTACATAGTTTTGTCACTTGTTTGTTTTATATTTTTTAATTGTGTGCTTCGATAATTTTTTCTTGCTTTGGTCGTAAATCTTGTACAATAAACTAGCGAAGATATTTTAACACTAATTTTGACTTGATTGATCAGTTAATTTTTATAATATGTTAGATTTCAGGGAGTATTTGTTTTCACAAAACAGTGGGTAACTGCGGTAATCTGTTGCCGGGGTGTGGATTAGTTGTCCTCAACGACTGTTTGGGTATTTTAAAAATAAACCAGTTTCTATTAACTAATGCAATTCAAAAAATTGCATTAGTTTTTAGTTGAAATTAATTTTTTATTGAGCTTAAATCCAAACTCAGAATTTTATTTTATTTTATCGTACCTAATAGTAATATTATAAAAATAATAGTAAATAGCCTAATACTATTATGATAATTATATTTAAATTACTATAAAGTAAAGAAAATTAAATTTAAATATTGTTTGATTCAGAATATTTTGAAGATTCGATTTTAAAACAGTACAAGTTGCTTGATAGTTCAGTTCGATATTTTTTATCATACCGAGTTTGAATTTCAAACCATACCGAACATCAAGTTTAAGGGGACTCATTGGTTAAAAAAAAGTGCTTTTTATGGCAACTGGTGAACGCCAATATCATATTTGTAAACTTCACAATGAATTGATAAAAAATCCACAATTCCCCCTACTATAACAACATTTGAGACGGCCAAAGTTCTTGAAAATTTAACTTCGATTTTTATGATTTTTAAAAACCATTTATGGTAAAGGTGTATACTAATAAGTAATTACTAATATAAGCTAGGTATGGTGTATCAGTGTATGTAGCTTATATAGGTACAGCAAACGATAGGCAAACACTTTTCGTTTTTGTCTTAAGTACTTAGAAATCGAATGCAAAGTAGATAGAATATTAAATCTTTTATAGGACTTGATAAATCACTTTAAAATTAGATAAGTAATGAGAGTACCTATATAAGTTAGATAGATAGCGGACACGATTCAACAAGAAAATTATATTTTATATCATGTTATACCCGAAAAGCTTTTAAAAATAATTTTAATTCCAATATAGTTTTACAAAAGTAAAATAAGTAATTAATTAACGTTATACTCTTTATAAACGAAATGTTATATAATTACTAAATATTTTAGCTTTCATTCATTAAATTTTGTTTTTTTATTAAACCATTATAATAAACTAAGAAAAAAAACAATTTTTGTATGGCGTAGCCGTGGTATAAAATATATGCCACAGACTCTCAACAAATAATAGTACAATATTTATATATTTTATATATTATATATTTTATACAATATTTTGCATATTATTTTAATTTGAAATTATTTACTTGTATAATATACATTATATAAAAATTACTTAAAAATTCGTCAACGAGAATAAGCATTTAGAGTATTATTGATCTGATGATATTCTTCAAGATTGAGTTGAAGTAACAATGCTAATAAACTCAAAATAATTATAATTTAGGACCCATAAAAAAAATAAAAATTTGGTTTTGGAGTTGAGGTTAATGGAATAATTTATGGTAGTCTATTCATTATAGTGATTTTAATACAGTCAAACCGTTACGTTGGATAATTTTATTCAAATATGCATATGATACATGGATGAAAATACTGCGGATACTGACATTTATTTGTTTTCCACGACAATGGTACATTTTTAGGAATCATGCGTTGGTGACATATTTAAACGGTTGGCAAACAATTAGCCGGCGTTTCAGCCAAATGGTATGCTATTTTATTGTGTTGATTTATAGATCGTATAATTATCTATTAAACAATAACATAACTGACATGTAGGTGTATACTATTTATGTTAATTTTGACCATTGCATACAAAGGGTTCACGTGTGTTCAATAGTATTCCAATCGATTATAGTCCATGGAACCTGATAAAAATCGAGTTTCTGGACATATTTCCCGGTAGCAAATAATAATAATAACAAGAATAATACGCATAATTAATTATTTTGTGCTAAATTTCGTCGGAAATGATTTAACTATAAATAATTAACACATTTTATAAGCACAAATTCAAATTACCTACTAGTAATAGTCGTTTTATAATGTTCCATATAATAGATTTTATATAGTAAATTATCTATTTAATATTTACTGACATTACAGTCATTTTCAATATATTTTTATTTTTATAATGAACTAGCTGTTTAGTTAACTACATATAGTCAACTATTTGGGTTTATACTAAATATTAAGTGATAAATGTATAGTTAAGAATGTTTTAATTATGAACCAATAGCCACGCTATTGTAACTTATAAAGCAATATTATGAAACGTATGGATATTATTCAAATATGAGTTCATTGATAATAATATACGTACATAGTAAATACAAAATATTTTATCATATTTAAATATTAAAATAAATATATAAAGCTTTAAATAGCATCACAATGTATGAAGGACATTTCAATTATCATTTGATTTTTACTATATCTAGCATTTTTTGCTTATCTTTCTGGTGAGAATAAAATAGGTTCAAAGTTTGACTTTACTCATTTTTGATGTTTTATTTGTTTTGCAAAATAGGAATATTCGAAAAAAGATTTTTTAACATAAGTTGATATAAATAATATCATATGAGTGCATACTAATATAATATACTTTATTATAATTGAATAATATGTAATATTATTCTTCATAATCTAATTTATCTATTCTGCACGAGTTTTCGTCGTTTCCCCCCTATAACTGTAACTGTAAAATATTTCATGGCATTTTCGTTTTTTTTTTTTTTGTTCTTTTTTAGTGATGGGAGGAGGTAATTTTAATAACATTGCATACATCGAACATTCTAAGGGAAATGTGTTCTGAATTTTAATGATATCCATTAATCATATGGAATGAAATTATTTCATATTATACTTCACAAGTATAAAATAAAACTGCCCATATGATCGTGTAATTGAATATCACTTTCAGGATATGAATAAATAATACTTCCTTGAACAGTTTATTAAAATTACACAGAGTTATTACGAAATGATAATATCTATAAGTTATGTGGTATACAATACCAATATTTCAGTTTAATATTATTTCCAACAATATTTGGATTAGAATTTAATCAACCCTATAGCCGATAAACATAAAGATGCGTTAAAACGCATTAAATGTTGAAACTTTGTGGTAGAGAATGGAGAAATAATTGTCAAATCATTTTGTTTTATGCATATTTTTGGAATCAATCATTATAATAAAAAAAACACTTTCTTTACTACTTTCAGTGTTTGTTATTTTGTTGAAATTCTTCATTCTTCATTTTCATTAAACTTATAGAAAAAAAGTATCATGAAATCAAAATTCAATCGGGATTTATTCTCTGTACGATCGGGTCGTTAACTTATCCGGTGGATCCTGCTTCATAAATCATCATTAATTCGCCAGTGTACAACATAATATTATTTTAATTCAATTTACATAATTTTTTTGGGCGAGTCGTTTAAACGTGTTTGGCTCAACTCGTTGGCACGACCAACGGTCGTCGATTTCATTGTCGTGTTGAACCTGCATTAGACAACATGCAAATCCACGTACTTATCATAAATTGGCATCTGGTTTTCTCTGGTGGGTGTCGTTAGCGTAACTTTATACTCATGGAAGGTCAACGATCTTCGTCCTCGACCTCGTGCGCATAGACTTGGTACAACACTGCAGTGTATACTAAATCACTGTTATAACCACTATTATTTATTTATATTTTGCGTTACGAGGCATAATTGATAAGCACAAACATTGATTTTGTCTCTACTCGGTCGTTTAAGTCTCTGGAGTCTCTGTGGGTAGAGCTCAGCTAAAACATATTTTAATATCATACCTATACACCACTCGTCAACCGGTCATATTAATTCGCGACGTAGTGGTGGGTGAGTGTATGACGGATGGACGAACGGACTACCGATGAAATGATGGTTATCAGCACGGTGTAAACAGTCACACAAGGACAACCGAGTTTAATAATTTGAAGTAGGTACATCCATTGATTATAGAATATATTATTATAGTCTATTCTATAATCAATGGTACATCTATAGGAGATTTTGGGTGAACGACTCGACGGGAATCGAGTTCAAAAAGTGTATTAGAATAATATATTATTAATTTATTCATATGTTTCTGTATACTATGCGTTAGTTTTTTATCCGTTTTAATATAACACAAGTTCCTCGTGACGCAATACTTACTGTATAATAATAAAGCTAAGTTCGGGGGCCGCGGGTTACGACTCGGTTAGGTTAGGTTATAGGCGAGTTTATTCAACAACAGTTTACGTGCTATTGGAGCAACATTATCATATTATATATTGCGGTATTATACCGACACAATGTCTACATATTGTCTATTTATTATTCATTCATAACTGTAATTTCATTGAAAACAATAATACACGAAATCGCAATAAATGTCATCGCCTTCGGGAATAGTAGTTCGATTTTATTACGGCAATACACAATATAATGTATTATATACATATTATTACATATTATGAACAATGATAATTATTATATATGATATTAAAAATTATTGAAATAAATTTATTTAAAAAAAAAAAATATTTCATTTTATTAATAAGATCATCTGCATCGTTTTGTAAACTAGGTACTTGAGGAGTCAAAAAAGTGGTCAGACGTAGTATTTGAAATTATTTCTTTATTTTTTTAAGCGTCTGTAGTACCTACTCTGCAAATATTAAAATCAAATACTTATTTTCTTATTTATATATTTACTGTTTAAAGCTCAATCACGTTAAGAAAATGATTTGTTTGATTGATATATGCATCGGTCATAAAATGTACCTATAGTCTAAAATAATAAAAATTTGGTAGACATCATATACCATAAATTATTTTTCATACAAATAGTTTTATATATAGTATATAAATATAATCGCCCACAGAGTCATGTAGGCATTATCTATTTAATTCCAAATAATATTAAAACGTATCTATTCATTTTACAATACAACTAGAAATACTTTTATAAAAATATACGCTAAATATTCTAATGCTCTTTCTTGCGACCGAAATATTTTTTTTTGTATTGTGACATGCATTTCTGATGTTTCAAAAAAAAAAAAAAAAAACATATAGGTAATAGGTAATTTATAGCTGTATAATAAAAAAATAAAATCATATAAACTTTATTATGTAAACGTAATATTTAAAGCTCATAATGAAATTAATGGTTAGTAAGAAATGCAAAGAACTCGTTTGAAATCGGATTTAAGGTAGAAAAATTCATTTAAAATTCATGTTTTATGAGGTTTAATTTTTTTTCTTCAGGTGACTATTCGTATTTATTTAAAAACTTTTTTTTAACGAATGTTCAAATACGTTTTGAAAATATAATTTATGCATTTTCTAAGTATATTTTATTGGATAGCTCAAATTTCATGTGCGTTATATAAATGTCATCTATCTTGTATACCATTTATTAAAGCATCCTTATGAAAAAGTTTTTTTATGAAAATTAAAACAAATAAAATCAATAATGTTTTATTATTTAATTAGGATTAAAAATATTATGATTTTCAATAACGCTTATAAATAAATGCATGTATATCATTTGGGTTATTTGAGGAAAAAACTAGTTTATCACATGCAGATAAAAACGCGTTTCCAAATGCATTAATTTGAACTTACATTTTTCTATTTACAATTTGTTCAAGTCTTAACCCATGGAAGTAATTAAATAGTGAAAATATAAACATAGTTATTCTTATTATGAATAAATTATAACATTAAATATTTGATTGTGGATTTAGTAAATTAGCGTTTTTAGTGGCAGAACGATACCGGTATATTTTGTGTTTTATAGCAGGGGTGGCCGCAACGAGGCTCGTGAGCTTCATGCGGCTCCCAAGTGAGTCTCGTGTGGCTCTTGACACCAAACATAGAGTAAAATTAATTCATAAAATATAAAAAGCTTTCTCAAAAATAAAATCCCATTTCCTAATGTATACCCGCCCAAACAATAATGCTCTGTGTAGTGTAAAAAAACGAATTTTCCTCTATTTGCTATTAAATTAAAATGTGTTTTTATTTTATAAACATACTCACCTATCTTAACAATTTGGCTTATTTCGAAATAGCTTCATAAATTTGTGGCTCCTAAAATTAAAGTTAGTGGCCACCACTGTTTTATAGGATCGTAACACAATGGCTAGAGTAGATGTCCAAAGTATTTAAATGTTCACCGTTCGTGGACTGAAACTTACAAATATCTGATCCGTAGTGCGTAGTAATTCATTATTGCAGCTTTTTATACCGATTTGTGACTGGGCTATAATTTGTATTTTGTCACACTTACACCAAAAGTTTAGTTTCGATGACGATTGAAGTTTTGGAAAGCGTCATTTTTCCTTCCAGAGGGTGAAAAAGTGAAAATCTCCAATGTGCCGAGTGATAAAATGGAAAACCCAAGAATTGCTGAGTGCATCACGCCTACACAATCAGGCACTGAAATCTATTAATAATTCAAACATATTTCATTTTTACTGTTTCTGCGTTTTAAATTGCGTTGAACGTCACCAATAATAATTTATCAGTCTGTTTAAAACTTTCGTTATATCAAAATAACATTATTTCCATAAAATGTTTTTCATTGAATAGTCGGGTTGTTAAATAGATCTCTATAATATCTTTGTCATGATCGATGATCACAAAGGCATGAAAAAAAATAATATATGGTATATGCCAAGATATGGCTGCACACGTCCACCTGCAACTGAGGGGGCTATAGCTCGCCTCCCGCTCTTGCACACAATAAACTATTTCCGATTTATTGTATGAGCATACACATTAGTTTTTACGTGTATTCCACCATTGTTTTATTCAAAGTATCAAAATATAATAATTTAACATTCTTTGTTTTAATATCGAGTAGGTAGGAAACTTTGACAGTTGCGTGACAGATCATTTATCAAGATATTATTACGTTAAGTCATTTACGTTTTTAATTTTTTCATAGTAAAGATCGCTTGAAGTTTTTACGACACAAACACAAACAATTCATTATATGGTTTATATACTCGTATAATATGAATAGCGAACGAAACGTCTGAAAATGAAAATGATACTTAATGATCGAACGCAATAATTTTATAATGTGGTTAGGACGGTTAGGTACCAATTTCGTGTTTTGTGGGTGGGCGTCTACGCTGAGATTTAGGTTTTTCATTGATTTCATCACTCCCAAGTAGTACAAGCAGTTTTGTATGCGGTGTGTATATGCACCGCACTTCAATATCTATCTGATAGGTAGTACTTATATCGTTTCTAGATTATTTTAATTAAAATCTCTATCATAAAACGCCACCGCAATCACCGAGTAAATAGCTACTTTGAGGGGCCGTTCAACATAGTATTAAATATATATATATTTGTGTAAGCTATAATACCTCTTTTGTATTATTATACATATCATTATACAACATTGCGTGCATTACTTACGGTTATAAAATATAAATACAGTGTATTCGAGCTACCGAAAACTGAAAATCATACGCAGAGCGTTATAATATTATTTCTCGAGGCGTCTAAACGTCTAACACTCGTGTGTAATAGCAGGTATCACGCAGATACGAGTATATTGCGCAGAAAGGATAGTTTTGCAAAGAACATTATAGATAGGTAGTTTACTTTGTCACTGTAAATGCCTTACATCTCCTTCCCCTACTCCCCCCCCCACGAACGACGACTTTCGTATAAAATAATGATAACAGTATTTATATGTTTATAATGACTGAATAAATAAATCAGTCCTATGTGATTCGTGTTCGTACTTAAAAAAAATATTTAAACGTACCTGAACCGCAGAGAAAGTATACCTAAGCTCGACTACCGTTGGCCCATACACGTAGTAAGTATGAAATACAATAATATTATAATAGCCTATAATATATTACCGCAATATAGTTATTGCGAACGAAACAGAGCATCACTGCTGTCTTGCAAAATCGTCAAAAATAAATGAAGATTTTATTTTACAGGACACTTATCTTAATATCCTAAAATGATATAAGTTTTTATTTATTGTATATTAATTATATATTTATAAGTATATCTATCTATAATATATACATCTAAGCAATTGAAAATTTCTTCTTAAACCCCAACAAAGACACACATTTTAACCTTTAATCGATTTTTCTTTGTAAACGTGTTTTTTTGGAATGGTTTCAAGTTTTTTCCTGTCCGACATCTCATTACAGTACCTATATGTTGCCACCCCTTGCGACCGATTTATATAATGTAATACTTACGATACCAAAACAACCTATTTCGTATACTTCTTTCTTTAATCATATGTTTTTATTTGCCTAATTATATTTTTTTTTACCATAATATATGACTACATCTTACATGTTAAAATGTTTTTTACTTAATTTACTTGATTCATCGTTTTATCACGCAACGGAAAAAAACATTAGTTCACATAAATCTAACCTGACCTTACCACGCAACACTATTATTTTTTAAATACAATATGCCACAAGCTATAGGTAAAATAGGAAGAATATGATGCATTTTGTTCGTATGTCTAGTTAATTTACTATTTTATATGGTGTATTTTCATATACCTTCGTCTTAAGTCTTAGTTTGATACGCAGTAATAAATTATCAAGAATACATTTCAATTCCTTCCCATGTGCCAAGTACTGCACGTGCCATTTGAGCTATCAAAGAACAAAACAACTTAAGACTGTGCCCCGTTCGTGAAAATCTCCACTCCGTTCAATCCTTTAATTGTTGGTTTTTTCTAAAGACAATCCATTAAAGTTAAACCGCGTACGTACAATCATTTGGTTTCGAAGGAATAATAATATCATGGCATTCACACGTCTAGCTGATGCTAAATATAATTTAGTCGGTTACTTAAATAAATACAATTTATTTGATCAATATTTTCTCGTCAACCGCAAGATAATATTTTACTCGTACCCACGTCAGACTCGACCGCTGCGCATCACACGCCGCCGGTGGACTTGCGCGAAGATTTTGAAGCGCGCCTGAACAATATAGTTTTATGTTCGTTCGCGACGTGCGTGTGTACGTCATATTATTATCATTATTATAATATTATAATGTGTATCACCGGCGTTGATCTCGACGTGTGACGGTCACGAATATCGTGAGTCGGCTAAGTGCCAATGCAGCCGCGGACGGAGCTCGAACCATCGTGTGGTTACAAAACCCGTACGAGATATTATTAAGGTACAACTCTATGCAGTAGAATATTATAGAAAAAATGACGACGAAGAATATGATTATGATAATACAAATAATGATATGCGTATGTGTATCAGTTTATTTCGGCGAGAAATTCCGACCGAACCGTTATAGTCATCGCTGTGACGCGTAACAATAATTATGGATATTATTGTACACGCTGGTGCTGCCGATTTAAGCCCACCGAAAAATTAAATAGGGAAAATTAAACAAATATTTAAACCGAGGAATGTAAATACAAAAAACGTATCACGGTCCACGTTATCTGATGAAACTCCAAGCGGGTGGAAATCGAGAGACTTCAACCGACAACCACCGTGGAATATTATATTATAATACAACGAGATCGCTAGACTATGCCATATTATAATATAATAATACACAATACGAATATATAATAATATACTCATATTGTAATATTATTATATATTACGGTAAATGACGATAAAAACAATGTACGTAATTCTGCACCTATGAATTTTAAAAAATATATCTATTTTTAATATATATATATATGATAATATATTTAAGTTAATAATTGGAAATATATAACATTAATAATCGTTGTTTTCAGCATTTATTTTCACATTTTAAAGACTAATGACATTTTAAATTTCAATATTTAAGTGAAAAGCACATTTTATTTTGTTATTTTGACAAATTATTCGTATTACTCCGATGAATAGCAATGTTTTACATGAAAACATATTATTTATATATCTATAGATACAAAAAATAAAATCGTCAGATCTAGTTTTGCATACTAAATACTTATAAGTTATATTAATCATATAGGTATCTAGGTACCTAAATATGTTTACGCGTAAATCACCTAGTAAATTCAATATCATCATTTTATGACAAATCTAGGAACAAAAAAGTAGTATGTATCACTTAACTATTAAAACCTTGAAGGATTTTCTGATCTAAATCTATAATATAAAACTGAAATCACGTTAGGTATCTTTTTATATCTATAATAATTAACAGTATGAATAAACTCTTTTTGGAGTCTTAGGTAGTCAGAAGTAATAGTATAATAGTACATAAACAACCCAAGAAACTCCATAATATTAATAATAATAATTATTATTAGCATTAGTATATTAATAATAATATGCACGTCATGAGTCATGACCAATAAAATCTACCGTCGTCTGACTTATGGAGATTCCGGACATTTCCATCCGCGATTGTTGATATAAGATTCTTGGGAAAAGACTTTCAATAAAATATGATATCGTGTACGTTGTTTGTGGGTAATGAGTACCTACCACCCACTACAACTACCTGCAGGCCGTCGTCATCGTCGTTTCGACCGCGGTCGGGGACCCGCGCAATTTATGGCGTTTTGTATTATACGCAATATTTCTCCCAAGCCGCTCGAATCTGCCAGAATTGGACCTTGATTGATATTATTCAAATTATACGCTGTTGGCGGAAAAGCCGCAAAATTACACGTTGAGCGCCGTCAAAAACCTTGATGCGAAATCGGATTAAAAGTAAAACGACGGTTAAGTTGAGCAATATTATATCTTATAATAATATACTATCGTGTCCTACATGACCCTATTTCGGCCCTTATATTTCGATATACCTGCATGTTGTATATAAATATCTATAGTACCTACCTAATAGCATGTGGTCCCGTTTACTTAATTACGGTTTTGTTCGAAAAAAAAAAAAATATAAAAACCACCGTCACCGTCACATCTGCATAACCAACCATGTGGCCGTGTAACGTCCACTCAATAATTATTAATACTGCTCGGTCGAGGATGGTGTAGCACGATTTTCTAGTCGAGATGGTACGTACAAATACAATCGAACAGTTACTATATTATATTACTATATTATCACAAAATTTGTTTGATTTTTTTCTCCAACTGTTCCAAATTCAGTCAGCACAGTCTATCGTTCCGCAATCGCATCCTTTTTCGATGTAAGAGGCATATTGCACAAGTTTTTAGTGAAGTCATGTACACGTGGACTTATTATTTAATATAATAATTACAACCGAATAATAATATTTTCATTGCGTCCGCAGAAAACGAACTCACGACGAATCGTCTTCAATTTACGTGTTTCATCGTTTTGATCAAATCGCACAAAATAGTTTATATTTCCAAGCATAGCACTACAGATTTATCAAATGCATCGTAAGACATCGAAATGTTATTGCCACTTTCTTCACACGATCGTACGACCATCAACAATGGGAACGGGAAAGATTGATTTTTTATAATGTTATGTTGTGATCAAAAATGTCAACCACGTGGATGGTAAATTATTTCCTAAGTATGACTTTTGAATTACAAAGCCGTCAAATTATAAATCACGTCATGGAACAATTTCTATTATGCGATTCCGCGTGTAGCCAACACTTGTTGCGCGTTCAACAGAAATATTCTCATCCAATTAGTTTTAATTATCTTTACAATAATATTATTATTACTCTCGTCTACCTTCCGTTACACACGATTACCTAAGCACTAAAACTCTAATATTTTACTGTAAAAGTATTATGCATAGTGTGTGTGTGTTTTTTCCAAAATAATATAATTGAATAGTATTACACTATATAATAATAATTATACTTCACAGAACGACTCGACCACAAGAGTTTTGTACGTTTTCCTGACCGACAGACGAAAACAGCTAGATATAGGTACCTAACCTACAATTCGTAATTTACAAGTCGTTAAAATGTTCAGTTTTGGACTCATTTTGAATAACTTTCCTATAATATTTTTTAGATTAAAGGCGTTTTTATACATTTAAACGAGTTATAATTATTTTTCATATCATCATAGTAAATAATATACTTAGCGATTCTCGATTATTTTGACTATCTTATACTACTCCACATAGCCACAGCAAAATAAATGCGATAAATAATATCCTTGGTCTAAGATTGAAATTTCTCTAATTAGTTTATTTTTTTATGTAACTATATCCACTAACCATAAATTGTATCACAAAATTCCATACAGACAGAATAGTAGAAGTCATAGTTTATCCGAATCCTACATAATACATTCATGTCGGTATTGAATTTAATTGATTTTGCTATAAAAATAAAAAAAATACCGACACATATTGACATGTTTCATTCAGTTAAATGTATTTTTTATTCATACCATCAAAAATCAAAAATCAAAACTTCCTCAATTTGGATTGAAATAAATTTTAACATAGGTAATGTAATTCTCAACGGTAGACTCCTATAAAAAAAATAAAATAAAATTGCTTATGAAAGCTGAAACTAAACTAAGTACGAGTATGGCAGCTTTGTTATTAGAACATGTTGATGAGATTTTGAATTAATTAAGTACTAAGTAGTATACAATTCAACATTAAGTTTGAAAAAATTACAAAGTATTGAAATGAAATCATCTATTGCCTGATTTGAAGCGTATTCAATTTTAAAACTAAATTTTCTCAAATATAGTTATGTGTGGCTAAGTTATATATACCAAGGATACAAAACACAAGAAAATGTGGATTTGCATATTTTTATGTAAATATTTATTGTTAACTGCTATGTATAATATATTTTTTTCGTCTTGAATAATAATAAACGTCAAACAATTTGAGAAGGTGACTTTATATTTTATATTTTCTGCATTTGTAGCTGACACAATGTTTTAATATTTCATTTCACAACAGAACGAAATATAATAATATAATAAACCGTTTCTAATACAACGCGTTATCGATTAAATAAATTATTAGTTTTAGTATTTAGTTACGTCCGCCACATGCGGATTGATGCCATCTTGTCAAGTATATTATAGATTATAATCGTTGTAGGTGCCTTATGGTTTATAATATTATAATATTTCAGATTTAAACTACTAAGTTTTGAACTAGATGATAGTACAACCTTGTACAGATATGAGAGACGTATTATTTGTATCTAAATGGGTATTATTAAACCAGCTGATAATAATTTTTTTTACATTAACAACGCTCGTAGAACAGTGAAAAGGTGCTCTACTGCAGTGTCTGTTTCATAAATCACAACGTTGTTCCGATTGTAGTTGGCATTATTTTATTTTTACGTTTTTAGTCAAGCGGCCTCCGATAATTTTTTATTATGAAATTGCAACCAAAAGTATTATTATTAGTATCACAATAATATTTTAAGTAATAATGGCGCTTATATATATATATATATATATACACTGCATGCGTTTTTATGACCTCGAAGGGACCAGGAATAATTGTCGTATTATATCTATTGACATGTCGCCTATGACACGACACGTCATAATGGTAGTTACCTATATACGAACATAATAATCCGTATTGCATTTTCACTGCAGATGTAAAATTTCAGTGATTATTAACAATCAGTCATACGTCCATACTTCATAATGCATAGACTGGGAGTTCTAATACAGTTAACAGTTTATTGGAATTGTATAGAAGCCCAAAACTTAATCATATACGGTTGTATAGTTTTAAATATTTAAATTTCATTAGAGTGCACCGCGAGCTCATTTAAGGGGCACCACGGCTCATCCGAGAATGAAAATAATTATTAAATTATACATTAAAAATTAAAAATGTATTCTAGTTGAAAAGACAAAAAAAATGTTTTACGTACAAAATTACTTAGCACACTATCTGTATACCTATCTAATATTAAATATGGTGTTTCTAATATGTGTCAAATAATTCAATAATAGATAAAAATATTGCCAAACTTTCCAAAAATAAGCAGTTTCAAATATCTCATTAATTATTAGTTTTTCACTATTAAAGCAGAATTTTTTCTTTTTACTTTCAACTATAAAATTCTAATTTGTTTATAATATGTTCAATAAAATTATTTAAATCAGTTATGAATGAAAAAAAGTGTTTATTTTTATCACGTTCCTCGTGATATTCACAGAAGAGCAGTAGAGCCCCTAACAACATTTGTACAAAAAAAAGGGCACCGCCGGCCAAAAAGGTTGGGAACCGCTGTTTTAGGCTATAATTATTATATAATATGATAAAAAGTAATATAAATAACGTGGAGTTAAAATAAAGTTTAATTTCGACTAATCAATACTATTGATGGTTTTTGTTTCTTGATATTTTTTTCAATAGTAATAATATAAATAATATAAATCAATGCGTGCGTGTTTACATTAAAAATGACTCATTGAATGTTATTACATTATTAACCAGCGAAAACTATCATATATTGAATTCAGCGATTCCTTATGGTCTGCAACATGACCGTAACAATCACGTGTAAATCCAGTCTAATTGTATTTAAGTTTATGTCGATGTGATATAATTTGTAAAAGAAAAAAAAATTGATTATACAAAATTAATTTCTTACTGTCATTTTCGATTTAATTATATACCGAGTTAAGATTTGTTTTTTTTTTCCGTAAATACGATTCAAACAAATGACACATTTCAAACGCCTGTAAAATACATTAATGATAACCCTGTTAATATAATATAGTTCAATTATTGCTTTTTAAATTACTTTTTTTTTGTATAGCGACGAGTTGTGTACATGATAAATAATAATATTATTATAATAGGCGGTACCTATATACATAGCTATTAACGAAGGACCAAAACAAATCATTTTTTTGTATTTTAAACGTTCGACGAATGGTTTTAAAATTTTTCACCCGAACTGATATTTTAGATCTTGTTCACGTTTGTCATGACTCATATGTATCGCATGATATTGTCATCATGGTACAATAGCGATTTATTATAGGCGTAGGTGTACCTTTATGTATATATTATTATACTATGCAGCAGTTAATGAAATACCGTAAATAGTAGTCGCGATATTTTCACTGGCGATCGATTGTTTTCTTCGGCGCGTTTTCTATTTTCGCATGCCGAACACGACCCGATGACGATAGTTACTAGACAATGTGGTCGACTGCGCATAAAAAAAATACACACACACACACACTAACACAAACAAACGAAATGGCAATTGTACAACAACCACAATGGGTATACTGATATTATATAATTCGTGGCAATGTTCAGAGGATATTATAGAGCGTTTTCGAAAGGATATCCGTCGAGATTTGCTTAGGTTGACATTCGAAATCCATTGACGATGATAACTATGCCGATAACACATCGAGAACAGATCAGACTTTAATACATTATATGTTTGTAATTATAAAATAATGAGACTCATATCTAAAAAATTCTAATTCAAAATATAAGCGTGTTCACAAAGTTTGAAAAATTCAAACTGTAAAGTGTATAATTTCGTAACGAATGAATTTCATTGATTGTCAACTCAAAAATTAACAAAGTTGTTCAGCAATAATTCTTCAAATTTGTTATTTATTCAACGTAAAACTGAATGTAAATATTATCACTTACCGACAAGAAACACATTCTACAAATTGAAGCTTTGGGTTGTTAATATATTATTATCTCTATTACTTAGTTTTTTTTTTTTTTGTCCGGTTTAAATGTATATCAATATGAAAAATCAATATTTGACTACTCAAAAATAATATGCCATGATGTTTATGTTATCAGCTATACCAAAATAAATATTAAATTGGTAGTGCTTTGTGATTATTTTTATTAATTTCATAATTTCATAATTGATGTCTATTGGTATAATAATCAAATTTAATTTAATTTTATATAGTTAAGAATTGAAATGTTTTATATTTAGATCACTATTCAATATTTGTAAATAAAACTTTGTAAATTTAAAACCGCTTAGTTCTATCTTCTGGATAAGTAATTCATTAAGTAATAATGCTCCTTTACTTATGGTTATCAGTGAGCTCTAACTTTTATTGATCATTGAAAATGTGAACTATATAATAAGTATGATGTATACATTTCGGATTTAAAAAAATAAAATCGATTTTGAAACTATTTGGAGCCGTGCCCCCCGAATCGATATCGGTCGAATGTTGCGTTGTAATATTTTTTTAGTTTGCAAACTCATGTGCACATGGATTCTCCGCACGTCGTTAAAAATGGAATCAGCTTAACAAGCGCGAAACACAACATGATTGTTATTATTATTGTACGTCAATATGCTATTATCTCGGTAAGCAATGTCTGAAGCGATGAACACATCGCGACGAGGATCATAGATCACCGCAGTGCATAACCTACATTACATTGTTATAGATTGGACGCCACCCCGCAGCGCAATACTTGTATCTATTCACTTATAATACATGTTTATCAAATTTCGTCGAAAAAAAAAATATACCACGTTTAATATGAATTTTCGAATCTTTAAAATTCTGGTTCGAATCGTTATGACTGCTTATGAGAAAGGGTGGAGGTCGTTTCGGTAAAGGTAATAATTTTGAGCAAAATATTAGTATTCAGACGAGTGAAATTATTTTTTACCTGCGTGAGGTAAAAACCTGGTGACTTATTTGATGAGAACCTTTTGATAAATAAGGTTCATTATTCATTATTTATATTGAGAAATGATTTTGTTTTATTAATTGCAAAATGTTTTTTTAATGTCTACTATATGCAACAATATTATTATATCAATATCTTTGCTAAAAAATTGTATATATTTTTTTAAAGGTAAGATTTATAGTTAACTATTTGTTATGTATTTTTTTCGTGATTTGATTTTTCAATTGCCAATGTACATCACTATACAATAATACAGCATTTGAATTAATTTACCTATATACATATTAGTATGAATTTAATTATTTGCCCAAACAATTTATTTTGAGATATAAACCCTCATCTGGTCAGTATATACAATTATTCATCCAAACAGACCACATTTTGGTTCGAAATATACCACGAATATTGTTCAAATAGACCAACATGGATTCGTAAATACTATTAATGTATCTCATAAATAACAATGATTAATATATGTTATGTATATATAATATATATATATATACTGGTTTATTTAGGCGTGGAGCCCATACCTCAGTCCCACCAAAATTGTTGTCGTCACGCGAATACTTGTCAACACGCGATTTTGGAGCGTTTTGAACCCTGAGTATTAAACTACAAGTGCAAATGAACTACATAGTTATTAAAAAGTACAATAGGTTTTTGTAGGTTAGAGGTTTTTTCGCAATTAATTTGGTGGTTTATCCATAGGTGTCCTTAAAATTACACTAAACAACACGATTATATAATATAATATCATATAATACAAATGTTTATAACATTAATTGTTATTATATGATAATATTCTAAGCTGTTGTTCGCTACTTTTATAGTGTTAATTAACAACTGTAATGCGATTGCAATAAAAAACATGTATAATAATTCACAAATTCATTATCTTATAAACGTCATAACAACAAAATGATTCAAAATCTGTTACACTTAGCTATGTTAATTTTGCGAGACATGCATAATATTACTATAGGGTAGTTCATCATTAAATCCACAGTTAAGAGGACGAAATATCTGCATATCTCTATCGTGTTCGAACTACAAAATAAATTTACTTGTTCAGTAGATATTATTTTCTGTGGAAATTATTATTTGTTATTATATGTTAATGATATTAAACCTATTAGATGCGTTAGTTTTTTACGACATTTTAATTTTTGAGTGATTTATGAGTAAGTAAGTCAAAAAGGTTCATTAATCGCTTAAGAGGACGCTACACGGATGTTTATTTTCTCCGTTTTATAATTGCGTAACATGGCAGATCACGTTTAGGTTAAAAGGTTGAAAAATTCGATTGAATTGACCTCTTATATAAAATTTATATCTAAGGTTATTATTTAGGGCATATCGTTGGCTTGTTATTATAATATTTTAATATTAAAGTGGGTTAAGAGTATTTAAAAAAAAAACCATGAGATAATACCTAATGTTAGCTTTAAATTTTATAAGAGGTAGATACAATTTAATTTTTAATCTTTTGGGAGTCAACCTAATCTATTGAACGTACATTTTCTATGTATGCACTTGGAAGACGGAAATACAACAAATGTCTGACATGTCTGTGTAACATCTTCTTAAAAATAAAAATATCGTAAAACAAAACCAATGCACAATCATACATACTGTTCTTGACCTTCAGTTTGATTATTTTTCATTCCACTCTGGTATACTAAAATATCTTGTTTATATTAAAATGCCAATTATTTGTTATGTCGTTCTCGTCTGTCGGATAGACACAACGCATGCGGATTTGGCGTACTATGCCAATGTTTTCAATTAGTTTACCGTTTGGAATTTTGGGAGTTTTTATAACATGCAAAACATGTTTGTACGAACACCATAACATCGTAGTTTTAATAATTATCTATGAGTATTTAATGAAATTATAATATTATAATTTTATTTTTTTTCTATTAAATTGGTAAAGGAAATTAGTACACTTGTGTGTAAGTATGTTTTGTTAATGCATTATTTAATGGCATAGCACAGTATTATATTAAAAAATACCATTAAAATATTATTAACGGATCAGGTTTGCGTGCGTTATTATAATAATATATTATAATAGTTATGTTGAACACGATACATTTCATCTATCTTTGGGTTTAAGCCTTCAATAAAGGAAACGTGTGCAAAATGGAAATCGTCCAGGTGACTATTGTACAGATACAATTATTGATAATATAATATTTAAATGTTTTGTTTTAATCACTGCCATCAAACTGAGGGAGCGTGGAAAATCATGGAACGCAGATAAATGGACTTACAAGGAATAATAATTTCTTCATTCGCAGGCGATGGTGATTTTTAACTATCGCCAAAGGCATCTATAGAATACTATACTTCCTAACTGGCATTATGCCAAGGAATTATTATTATTATCATTGTCGCTATAGGTACATTGATTTCGTTTAAAAATTACATTGTCTTCTATAAATGGTTACGTCCACTACGATAATATGGGCAGGTTCAGTACTTGGCGAACATTGATATATTATGTAAACAAAAAAATAATACAAATCTGCAATATTAATCTTCTAGCTGTATAATATTTGAACGAAACTAAACCGTTTGTATAGGTACCATAATGTTATATTTACTCATGTGTAGAGAAGACAATGAAGTAGCAGCAGCTCTTCGTTTCCATTATTATTTTATTACTTTTCCCATTGTAATGGAACATATTATCTTGATAACACTATGCATATTTTGCAGTGTTCCCTTCTTGTATATTATTTTCATTATACTTTAAGAATAATTGTTCACATCGTGTACATATTTATTAAGTTTTGGGTGTTTTTTTAACAAAAAAAAAAATCTTTTTGTTACAAAATATAACATAGGTAACGACAATATTTTAGTTTCGTTTGGTTTCATGTTTGCCCAAACGTAATAGGTATTATTTTTTAGTCAATTTTATGGTGAATCGTAGGAAAACATATGGTTCGACGTCGACTGCATATTATTATTAACTATAACTATAGGGCTAGGATTTTGTAGCATTTGCATTTTCTTTCATAGTACTTTAGGACATAGCTAATCAAAAACAAAATTCGATTCATTCATCACAGAGTTCATATTATATGATTATATGCATTATATGCATGATTATATGAAATTTTGTTTTTGCTTTTTTTGATTTTTCTTATGATATTCGTAAGTAAATGCTTTTTTAGTATTTTTTTGTCAGTTTATTATCTTTTTAATGAGTTTTTGTTAATTATCTGCATATTTAACATTTTTAGAACATTTACGTACATATTTATTTAAATTATTATTTATTAATTAATTTTAATTGTATTATTAATTATTTATTATATATAATATATATGTATTTTGTGATTTCGTAGTGAAATATTATCGCTTTATCGGAAAATGTTAGTGCTTCATTTTCCTAGCCCTACCTATAACATTAAAATATGTCTACACGTTTCACTCATTAAATAGTAATACAGTTGATATATTATTTATATTGTAAGTAATTTGTCAATCGCTGTTAAAAAAAGAAAATAAAACAAATAAAAAATATTTAATATTATATTATAATGTACACATATTATTATATTTTGGCTTGCGGGTCATTGAGAAAACGTGTTTGCTAATCAATAATTATTAAGCAAACATTTGAAAAGAGACGTCTTGAGATAATACTATAATAGTTACTGGCTATACATTTTAATTAAGTCCGTAAGATCATCCATAAAAGTGATTGTAATTTATTTTTAATTTCAGCGTGTTTTTTTCAACTTCAATTTCAATTATTTAATAACGTGTTTTGCATATTAAATGCTTGGTTAGGTACTTTAAATGTCACTCACTTTTATACTTAACCATATTTAACCGTAATTTGTTTCAAGCATACAGTACGTATAATAATATAGTTAGTACCCATAAGGTACCACGCTTATATAATATATATTATAATTCAGCATCACAGCGTTACGGTTAAAAAGTATAGAGATATTAAATGATTTTTCTGAAGAAAAAAAAATGCAATGAATAATAATATTCAAAAAAAATCATTCTATGTACGTCTCGTGAACTATTGAACTTGGTTTGCTAGTCGAAATACTGAACGGTATTTACCAAAACGATTTGTGTTGTGTTGTGCTGTGTGTGTGTGAAATCCATTGGCAATCGAGAAGGCTATTATTATCGCGCAGGTCGATGAGTAACATCAAACGCGGCCGATTGGTCACGGTACACGAGTCGCAATTTTTTTGTACGAGGCCTTCGTTTAAGAAGTCACCAGATGAGACCATGTTCGTCTTCGTCGCCGTCGTCATTGTCGTCATCATCATTATTATCATCATAATCATCGTCATCATCGTCATAAAACGCATTTCGCCGAACAATGGAGTGGAACAATTTCCCACGAAGTCGCGATGCGCCGGGAAGTTATAAGAAGACGCTCACGAAGCGCCGCGTTCGTGTCCGCACGCGTCCATCACGTATATAAAATTATCATATTATAAACTAAAACATACACAGCCACAGGACTGGTACATCCCCATTAATATTGCATGCTATTTATGAAATCGGTTTTCGATTTCAGCGACGAAGTAATAAAATTAAATAACGATGACATAATTCACCGGTCATCGTTGAGGTCGTGTAAACCAGACGGTCTATATTTTGTGCCATAGGCAGATTACCTGTTGTTGGTAAACACTCATTATCTCGAAAAATTATCAATGTTTTTATTTAGCAGATCCAAAAGCTAACCTAACAAAGCGACTTTTACTTTTTTTTTTATATTTAAAAAATAAAAACACAAAAGACATGCATACGTAATTAAGACTATAAAATATAAGAAACTTTTATCCAAAATGTTGTTTTCTAACGATTAAAAACAATACATCTCCAAAAACTTTAATGCCTATACATTTCGAGAAAATGAATATAAAAGACCAATAAAATAATTACTCTATATAAATGACAAAAATCTCAGCTACCTTAGAGAGGACTCAATGAAGTTTATTAAATCAAGGAAAAATATTCGTACACAATATTATATTGATACGAAGACGACGACGACTAATCGAATGCGATAGTGTTGCGCAGTTCGGGGCGTTGAGATCACCTTACCTAACCGTGGTCGACGATCCGGGGAGACGATCCGATTATTACTCGTGTTCATCGTCTGAGACCTACTTATTTTACGTTGTTTGAAATTAAGTTTTTGTATGTTATTCTTGTACAAAGCTCCTGAATACGCGTAACGCAAATGAGTGTACCGTAGTTGACTCGTAATCACCGAAATTATAATATAGGCCGACGAATTAAATTCATAAACGCGTCCGTCGTGAATGAATATGTATGTATATAAATATAAATATAAAATATTATCATATAGATACCTATGGCCGAGTTTCGTCTAGTTCGATGGTATTAATCCGTCTAATTAAAGAATGAATAAATAAATATAATAATCAAAATCGCGTGTCGATCGTAATAAAAAAAAAACGTGCGAACAGTTCGTGACCGTTAATCATTATTCTACAGTTGTGTTATCAACGGAATATTTTAGATTTAAAAAAATTTAGCGTATAATTATATTATTATATACACTTGTATAATATAATATATGTATCTTAATCTTACGATTTATTAATGCAAATATTTGGAATCGTGACGATCAGAATTGTATCAACTTTTGAAATCGTAATACACATTAAACGCTGCAAATCTCGTGTTAAACGATGACTTAATGTATCGAAGGGACGTGTCGTACACATATGTTACAAATATTATAGATGTATGCTTTTACATTAATTATTTTTTTTCTAACAATCACCCGTAAACAGGAATACGGTTTTTGTACTTGCCAAATATTTCAAAGTTTAGGTGGGCAATGTGCATGCATAATATATTGTTTTGTAGGGTTATAGATGAACGACAGGGTTGTAACCATATAAATTCTGATAGTCACTTAGCAGTGTCGTTGTTTACGTCTCATGGTTGAAACATCAACGTGAAGATGATACTATACAGGGACGACCATTACCTACAATTTATAGAGTTTACGGGTGCAAACAGAATCTTTGCGTTTGATAACTATTGAGAACGAACAGGTTGGAGCTCTCAACTATAGTAGGCTGTGGTTATAATAGAGCGTATAATTTATCAAAGTGAAAAATGCATTACAAGGCATAAAATATGTACCCAATATAATATTATTTTTAGCTTGGAAGTATAGAGCTTGTTTTGGAGTGTCTGCACAGAATCAATCAGATTTGAACAACATCCACTTACCACAGAATAAATCGATATATAAAAGCTCTAAGTAGCTCTATAAAGTTTGACCTTAAATCTGTTCCAATAATAATATGTACTCACAAAACCAGGTAATGCGTAGGACAGACAGACAGCTTCACTAATAATCTGTATTTGTAATTTGGTTGCGAAAATCTCAAATCTAATATTATATTATTATGTGATCGCATGCACAAAATCAAAATCATTGACGAGTTTATTATCAGTTCTGATTTTGATTATCTATCAAATAGTTCCATAAAACTATAACAGGGATTCAATTGCTCGGTACGTGGTGATTGTGTCGCAAATGGACGATTTAACATTACAGTCACGTATTATTTGGTTTAGATTTTTATAGGTCGATTCTATACTACGTACCGGGAATTACATTAAGCACATTGCGTTATTATGGCATTTAGAGTGTAGGCGCTGACGCGCTTACTGAACAATATGAACAATCTGTTCACCGTAGACGGTGCGGACTCACGTATAGATACCTCGGCAGACGATATAACATATACATATCTGTCGTTCGTGAAATATCGTTATACAATAATAATAATGATAATATACGGTTATAGTCAAGCGAAAAGGTTTTGCAGACCAGAACGGCTGAGGTTTGTGTTTCGCTCCGGAAACGGCGGCTGCGAGAGTTGAATACGTAAATAATAATAATATTAATGCGATTTCCTATCATACAGTTAGTAGAAATATTATGATTATATACGCATTGTTCACATAGTATTATGTAGGCATAGTAATATTATTAAATTTTATCGTCGTCTAAAACGCGTTTACATATGCCTAAACGCCTTTCAGGGGAAAGTGCTTACGATATAAATATTAAATGATAATCGCACTAGGTGATTATTGTTGGAGATAAGAAGGAGCACAAAGTCTACTTATAAAGTCCACGCGTGAAGAAAGTGCACGAATTTTTGTCATGAAAAAAGGTGGAATTGTATAACAAATTTCGAAGTTGGTAGTAACAAATTTAGATAATAAAACCGACTAGGTAATTATTCAAATTCCGTGCACTAGCACGGACATCGCTTCAGCACTAATGGAACCAAAATCCGTCTTAAATTATTATTGTAAATTAGTAACAATAACATATGCCATTTATTGATTGAGCGACATAATGAACCTGATCGTTCCGAACTGTATGTGCCAGTGGCACTGAAGTGTTTAAACTTTAAACTACACTATGACTTGGTATATCAAGGAGCCTCCCATCATCTCCCATTTTTTAATTTAGCAATCATATGTGATTCAAATCACCTATATGATACAATGTTTAATCATATTTCAATTTCAAATTTCTACACAAATTCTGGATCCCTTGGTACCTTGAGATGGGCACGCTCATCGAAAAATCTACTGACATAAGGTCATAGATAAATTAGGTGATCGACGCCACTGTATATGTCTGTATGTTATGTACATTTCAGCGTGTTGTTACATTGAACTTAAAAAATCATAATGGTGATTATCTTCTCGTAAAAAAAAGAATTTAAGTTACACCAAACGCACCAAAATATTATCTAAAAAAAATTAAATCTAATCTAATAATAATATGTAAATCAATAGGATATACAATGTAACCGCACATATCTCTACATTTTTTGTATTACCAAAAAAAAACTCTTTTAAAAATTGTAAATACCTTTATTCCAAATTAAATTGTAACTAATGGCCACAGCTGCCGGGTTTATATATGATCAATAAAAAAAAAAAAATATAAATCTATACTTACCTAATAGTTTAACTATTTATAAACTTTGTATTTGAATTTTTATTTAAATGCATTAGCATTTGCATATAAAAAACACGTGGTAAACAATTTACATTAAACGGTTTTCGTTGGAAAAGATAATTAATATTTGTCCAAAATATTTGCGTCCTATTTGATTAGTATTAGGGCACTCCTTGTTAAAGAAATCTAAGAATTCGAATATTGTAGTCTAAGTTTGTACCTAATAATTAAAAGTTCCTAAAATTAGGATTTTAATAAAATAATTATTAATACATTTTTGAAATTTCGTGTAAAGTTTGTTCACCTCTTCAGACTTCGTCCGTAATACGCGTGATAATATCATTATAATATACGCCATGTGAGATAGATAATGTAGCAAGTACGACACAACCACACAACATGCAATGATATTATATATTAATATATTATGATCATGAGTACGTATTCACATGGTTTTTCGTCGAGCTCGCGGTTCGTTCACCAACGATTTCTCGCGAGTTTGCGACTCGATGGAAATCAGTAATTATTTATTAGAAGGGTTTCACCGATTGAGTCATAATATTGTATTATTAGCGCTCGCGAATTCTGTTCATAACCTTGACCGGACCGGAAAACGTAGAAGATAATATTAACAATAATAAATAATGATACGTATATTATTATTATTATTATAAGACATCGTACGTTTATCGTGCCCAACGAACATCACGTACGAGATATTCGAAACTATTAATTTGAAAATGAAAAAAAAATTGTAATTACGTAGTACGGGCAATACGCGTTGTGTATACACTGTGGTCTCGGTATCCACGTAATAAAGACGCAACACGCGACGATAAATAAATAAGATTTGTTCGTGGATATGAAAATGAAAAAAAAAAATTGATAAACGTCTTGTGGTGATCGTATCCGTCGTGTTTCATCTCGTATATTATAAATATTATCTATACAGTACTGCACCCATAGAGTAATAAAATTACTATAAATTACTCTATGTGCAGTAAACAACCAAATGACTACAATCGTTCCTACATAACATTATTATTGGGTTTTTCGCCGACGAACTCCAAAAGGAAAAACCAAATTCCGTAACCAGTTTTTTATGACGGTGATATTTGACCAGCGACGTTATAAAAACCAAAGATCTGCTAAAAGTTGTTTAGTCGTCCGTGTGAAATCCGCTTGTTTTTAAGTGTTATTACTTATTTAAATATTATACTATCGTATTATAAACTATACCCGGTCTATCTGTTTACTATCACTATCTATATTTTGTTAGTGATGGTAGACACCATTAAAAACATGTCAGTGCCTCGTATTTTTTCGTCCTAATCCTTACGATTGCTATCCTAATATTTTATTTTAAGACAATAGTAATAAAAAATCTACATAGGTACCATAATTTATTTATATTATATTTATAACTGAATAACGAATTTATTAACAACTATAGATTTTGGTAAAATGTACGAAAAATATTTATTATGCACTTTAAAATATGGAAATATGCGTTACACAGGATTTTTCGTTTGTTATTTCTTAAGTAAATTTTCGAGACAAATATTTTAAATTAACTGCGGTGGATATTATATTAAACCTACCTAAATATGATCTAATTATTAACCTAACCTAACCCGTGGCTGACTTTTCGTTTTCGTTTTTCAGCAATAAATACGATATTATAATATAACGACTGCATCAGCCTACGAAACGCATCCAGAATGAGCAGCAGTTGCAACTGTCCGGTGACCCAGCCGGGACCGACGTTGGCCAGCACGTGTGGTGGGTCGGCGTTCATGTTGTTTATGGGCCTATTGGAGGTGTTCATCAGGTCGCAATGCGATATCGAAGACCCATGTGGCCGGCCATCGAACAGGGCGTTGCCGGACAAGGAATACGACTTCATCGTTGTGGGCGGTGGATCGGCGGGTAGTGTGATGGCCAGCAGACTCAGCGAGGTTATCATTAAATCTATTTTATATAATGCATTTTTACTATCATATCCAAAGACAACGGATTGAACTTAATTTATCCCTGCAAACTTGTTAAAACTTCAATTATCTGAAACTCGAATCTTAATCAAATTTACCAAGTTTTCCAAACTTTTTTTTCAATTCGTACATAGCACAATAAGTAAATTAAATTTTAAATAATATTTATGATTTAAAAACAAATTTTATGAGAAGGAAAAACTTATCTGATAACTTATCTTTGGTAAGACCAAGAATTTTCAGCTAAGTTTAAACTTTAAAATTTTCAAATAAATAATACCTAAATTAGTCTTAACCAATTGCGCATAAATTGATAAAAATTGTAAGTTTATTAAAATAGTAAAAAATCTTTTGTCGCACTCGCACATTGCGGACGTGATTTTGATCGAACTATTCGAATTTCGTAAAATCAAGCGTTTGAAAAGTCATAGGGTATCCCATCTCTTAAATTATAACTTAACATTAATACGAAATCGTATGAAGAAAGCATGTTCAATTTTATTTGTTTTTCAAAAAAAAAAAAAAATTGGTGAAACGTCAAACTGTTATATCCTAAGTAAAATTTTGAAATTTAATTTCAACCTTTAGTTCATTACTAAAGTTTGGCTCATGGTAGACTTAAAAAAAAATACCAAGTTTTAGTGTGGAAAATATTAATTGTTTTACAATACGTTAATCAAAATCCGATTGGTACCGTTTTCAGACTTTCTTTCAAAAACGACAATTTTATATTTTTTATTTTAATAGTTTTTCCATAACTTATTCAGGTACCACAATGGAAAGTTCTGTTAATTGAATCAGGTGGCGATGAGCCCACCGGCACACAAGTCCCGTCAATGTTTTTGAATTTTTTGGGTTCATCAATTGATTGGAGTTATAACACGGAACCTGAGGAAATGGCGTGCTTAAGCAGCCCGGAGAGACGATGCAATTGGCCCAGAGGAAAGGTAACGTACAAACGAGTTAATATTATTCTGTTATTCGAGAAATGTTACAAATTGATTTTATCGAACATAGAAGTTCCGGAATTAAAATATAATTGCTAGAAATAATTGCTAAGATAGCGTATTTTTAAAGGCGTGAAATGAACGCGAGGAACACATACTATTTTATTTTCAAAAAATAATTAGTAACGTCGGTGGATACAAACTGTAACAGACTACGGCGTGTTACGTAAAATAAATCGTAATTTATATGTTTTTAACGAGGGATAGTTTCAAAATCGGCACTGACCCGTGACGAAAATCAAGATCAACAATATAGTTTTCTACTGAACAAACGATCGCGTAATCGAACTATTATAATTCATAACTAAACATGAAATATATAATAACCCGCCTAATTAAATAACAAATTATAGTCTCACGTACCTACACGCGTATAGACGGCCGGTTAGATTAGTTTAAAATTAAACTCAGTGTATCTGCAATTATACGTGATATTATTTCCTGATATTATTGTATCGTAACAACACCTGCATAATTGTTGTAACACACGGATGAATTAAAAACGCATAACTTATCATAATAATAATTTATAAGATAAATACATGCGCATTATAATAATCATATATGCCTAGGTTAATAAAATAAATTTCCACTTAACTAGGTGAATATTAATAATATACCAACACAAATATTCAATCACCTAGACGCCCAGTACATAGAGGAATCGATATTTTACTCACGTCTCTATTCCAATTAAATTATTATTAATATAACACGATTACTCGGTGAATCGATGATAATGATATCATGTACAATGAAAACCATTTATAACAAGTAGAAAATAGATTTATTATTTGTTTGATTTGTTCAAAATGTTTAACAAATTATTTGATTTCGAAATAAATATGTTTTCTTTTAATTTTATCATTCAAAAATTAAAAAAAGTCATTAAAAATAATTTTAATATATTTTATAAGAATAAAATAAATAGTATTAAATATTGTTGAATTAAATGAAATAATATAAATAAGTATTTGTTGTTTAATATTAATATATTACAAGATTTGTTCTAATAAATTGCTTTTAACGACGCTCATATTTTATTTTGATTACTTATATTCATAGAAAGCCTTAGGTGTAATAGTATGGTAGATCAATAATAACTAATATTATTGCATTAAAATTGTTTATAAGTTCGATTTTCAAGCCTTTGGATTTAAAAAGGACGATAATAAATGCATTTGTTATTAGTGCATTATTTACTAGTAATATGTTTTGAGGTTTACAAGCCATCGAGTTTTTAATCTACCCAACAAGTAACTACCCAAAATTTATAAATTCCATCACTCGAATACGCAGTGGCCTACGTAAAAAAAATAAAAACATTTAGTTAAAAATATAAATAATTTTAATGCGGATAACGAGTAATTACACGGAGGTCACAAGATTATGAAGTTATACCAACACGGCTTATACATACAGGCTGTACTTCTATAAAAATAGAATCAATTTTAATGACTTAATGTAATTATATTAGATATATATTTTTTCATTTTAATGCAATATTATTTTATTAATAAAATCATCCAAAACAAAACGGCTTTTCGCAAAAGTATCGCAATCCACCACCAGCTCTAAAAGCCTTGAATATCCGTTTTTTCTGTTTTTTCTAATAATAAATATATATTATATTTTTATTGAATTAATGTACTAATAGTATATAATATATTATATCGTTAACCTTCGTAGAATAGTGATATATTCTCAGTATTAAGTTCATATTATAATTCCGAGATTTTCCTTATATACGACTGACCTATATAATATGTCCGATGAGACTATGGAGTCACGACGTTAGCAATTGGTTTTTATTCGAATATTCAGGTCAGGTAATTTTACTGTACCTAATGAGGTTTTTGAGTTAAAGCTGATCATTGGGCCATAAACCGGCCGAGGTTGTGTGGTTTTCTACGGATTCTTGTTTGCAAGTATACATTTTTTTTCCAACCACTGCGTATTTAGTTTCGTGACGGAAAAAAATGAATGGGAACTGACGGTGATCTGAAATGCATAAAGGCACGTTAAACAAAAACTTAAAATATGAGCGATATATCATTTGTTTGTTTTCTCGGCTTTGTTATATTGTTCAACAAATTCGGAATTCGTGATGTGAGATCTATCGGTTTTTATAAAGACGTTTAAATAAATGGTACAAACAATAAAGTTATTACTTATTAGTTACCCACCCGGGTTAAGGCTTAATAATTTCCCGATAAAAGCCCCGTAATATTATTTAATTAAAAAATCTGGATTCTTTAACTCAATGCCGTATACCTATTGAGATTGAAATAAAATAATAAAAAAGTAAATTAATTATATAACTAATATATTATAAATAATTGTTGTTATATGTACCTACATTAAAATATATTTTCTACTATTCATCAGTCATCAACAATAAAAACAAAAATGCGTATTTAACGGTTGGTTAAAGACGAGGCACCGTTGATTCATTATCATTAGTGTATACTAAATATTAATAATTATAATTTTGAGTCTCTAGAAAGATAAAAAAAAAGATTTTGATATTTTTTGACCAAAAAAAACTTCATACGTAAATATTGAGATAAAATTTTCAAACCTATGGTGATATACTTTATACTATTCAGTATTTACTTTCCAAATGTAATCATTCTATAATAATATTATAAAAAAATACTTTCAAAATGATGATGATATTTACTTTAAAATCATAAGTTATAATATTATAAAATTGATCGTACGCTTTTGTAGATATACGAACATGAATATACAATATAATTAATTATGACTCAATACCGTTGTACAACTCTGAACACTTTCATATTATCAAATTTAATTAATATTTCTCAATAACAAAAATAATTATTATTGAGCACACATGTTTCAAGACAAAATGTGGTTTATTATTTTTTAATCATATTAAAATAAAATGATGTAGATAGGTACATAATTCTATATTCGTTAGAAACACGAAAGCTCCGTGCTAAATGTTTCTTGGTGTATATTAAACATTTTAGCCTAGTATCGATCTTCAAATATATCATGGACCATTGGCGAAACATTTGAGGGATTCCATTAATCGTGGTCTTAGGAAGGTATCTTTCGTCGTTGTACCTAATTACTTCTCGTTGCTCGTCGTATTGACCCAGGTATAGGTGAAACAATGCTCTACGTTTTTTTTTTCCAATACAATAATACAGTTATTAAGCGACATTCATAGTCAGATTGAAACGTGAAAACGTTGTTCCAATAAATTGTTAAAAAATGTGTTTACCTTAATACATAAAAAAAAAACCTCCGTTCCTTGTCTGAGTATTATTATTTATTTGTATTATTCGAGTCCATTAAACCGCAAATACATTTTTATGATTTTAAAATTTTAAAACTAAGTTATAACCTATGATATAACTTATAACTGAAATCGTCCTTTCAATTTGGAATATGAGACACCAAACAAGAAATAACGTTTGAAACTCAATAAATTTTATTAAATTTTCAACATAATTTTTTATGACTTCAGATATTTATATAATTACAAGTATACAATATAACACAAAGTGTCCGAGTTTTGCAATTTAAATTTCTGCCAAACCATACAAAAGTTACGTGTCTGAAATTCACAGTTTTCAATTATATTTTTGAGTTATCATACAAAGCACCAAGAATCAAGTTTAAAAGCGCAGAAAATCCAAAAAAGAGCAATTATGTCCCCTTGAATCCATTATTACTTGAAAAACTTAAGGATTAGATTGAATAACTTATTGACAAGTTGGAAGATGCTTCTTTTGATATATTTTTTAAGGGGATGGTTTAAACCATATATTTTGGGGGTTCGAATTTATATTAACCTGCCGATGAAGGCACTGCACGCTCATTTATGGTACGTTGATACTGATGATTATAGTTTCAAAATATTAATATATACCTTACTTAATTTATGTAAAATAGGTAATAGAAAACTTGTATTTTTATTTGTGGATTTCGCTGAATCAGCTCAAGTGTCTATTAATTTGTATTGAATAATTATTCAAAAACTTCTTACAATATATTATTCAAATTCAATAATATATTTAAAAAATTTACAACAATTTAACAAACAGCAAGACAATGTACTACATTTATATTCGTACTCTATGAATCTCTTGTAGAATAATATAACAACGATAAATCATTTATTACTTTTGGCACGGTGGTAAAAAAATAATTTCAATTGAAAGCCCTGGTAACTGGTCATAAAATCCAATTTATAAAATTACGATATACATCGCGATAAACATTGTTAGAAAAATAAATCATTAGGTACCTCATATTATTATTAAAAAAACGTCAGACTCGATATATATTATGTAGACCGTACACGGATGGTAGTCTGGTACAATGTAGTGCTTTGTTGCGAAGGTACCTCGGCATAAAAATAGATAAATATCTATTAGCCTAACTAAAAAAAAAATAATAATAATAATTTGTAACGCGTTTTTTCTCTCGTTACAATATGCACACGACATTTTCCATTCGTATATCACACGATCAGTCTTCTTCCGTTTCACCCACACGCGTGCGCCGCCATCACCTTGTCGGTCCGATAATAATGTTTAGGACGATAATGATAATAATAATAATAATAATAACAATAATAATAATAGTAATAATAATAATAATAATAAGCGCAAAAATAATGCGCAAATAATATAATATGAAATACAATTTAAATTTTCGCCGTCTGAGTTTCATCCGTTAACAACAACAAAAACAAAAACAATATTTGATAATATAATATTATGTCTCCGTGCTGATATGTTATACAAAACACTGTCACGAATTTATTATATTATATTTTATTCCGGTTTTAATTTTGTCTTATTCATCACGGATTCTCGACTTTCCTAGTGACTTCGGCTGGGCTACGATGATATTTTAATAATCCCTCAACGTACCTACATATACACTCTAATAGTGTAATATATTATACACTCACTCGATCGGGCGACCAAAAAGTAATAATAATAATAATAATAAATCACATAAATACACTAAGCGGAAATACGCGTCGTCGATGTAGAGTGTAAATCATTATTATAATACAACGTGTGTGTTATAAAAAATAATAAAATAGATAGAAAGCCTCGTCGAGTGGCGCGCCCGCCGGCCGATATTACGCGTTTGCCGGTTATAACGACGATGATGATAACGTGAAATTTACATTGGTGATTGCTGTAAGTCGAGGTTTTCAATGGACGCACCATCGCCACGAGATTTAACGAGAATACCATTTGTACCATTCACTGATCGTTATTTTCATGTTGACATTTAGGAGAATATAACGCATCGTTTCAGTGAGACTCGATGACTCAAGAAACGTGTTTTCATTAATTGATTAGCGTGGACGAATCGACCTTTTTTAAGTACGTAGGTAATAGTTCGAATTCGGTTGGTAATTGTTTACGAAATTAAAAATACGAAATCATAAGCAATTCTATTTGATTTCTATATACTGTTTTATTATTATTGTGTGGATTAGCACGTGTCGTAGTTTTTATGTAATTTAAAATGACAATTTGAACTGAATATTTTTTTTTTGAAATATTGTTAAGAACTTTATGAACAAAAATGAGTGAAATTTTTCAAAATGTTCACTCCTTTATCCTGGTTATACGTTTGTATAAATATATTATGATTTTGCCGATATAATATGCAATGCATATAGTTATGAAACAAACTTAATTTGATTTACCGCAATGGGTAATGAAACAGATTGATAGACGGATTGACTGATAAATACATTATAAATGCACAGTTCAAACTATTAGGACTTGACAATTTGCTCAGAGGTGTTTGTTATACTTCTGTGTTGATATCTCTATCACGTCGGTCGGCAGATAATTTTGATTTATTTATTTTCCGTTTCAATTGTCGCGGTAGTTGCATGTGCATGAATTATGCGTAAATAATACAATACAAATTATTATTAAATTATACGTTGTATGCATACGACTGACAATAGGTAACGGCCGCGTATTTGTGAGACGAGGCGATCCGTGATTTATCCATCTAGGAACTAAACAAGCCAACTACTGGCTGTTCTTTTTTTTTTCACTGTGGTTTCAATAGTGACATTTATAACAGAATTTACCTACACTGAAATTGTATTATATACATTTCGATGGAATAAATTGATTTCATACTGTGGAGCAACTATAGCCGACTGAAGTAGACATAGAATTGTATACCTAATAAGTAATAACTTACGAGACCGTCAAGACCGCGGACGATCGACGCCAATAAGTTAAATATTTACCTATTGATTGTTTTCCTTCTCGTGTTCAGGGTTCAAACGACAACTTACTGTACTACGCGAAAACTCCTACAACTTTCGTCCGTACTGTCCACGAGTGCTAAATTTAAATAGAGATTATCGTAAGTGGCTGCATCCCATTTAAGATTCAAATAGTACTTTTTTGAGAGTACCAAAGATGGAGTTTAAATTTTACTCTAGCTTAATCATTTTAAAATTTCACATATTACTAAAAAATAATTGTAAAATATTTCGAAGAGTGGAAGTTTTGTAAACATTAATTTATGAAGATACACTATTGGTGAGTTTTTGAAAATTTTTTTTTGGGGGGAAGGGGGGAGATTTATGTTACTGTTAGAGACCACGGCAAAAATCGTATTACAATTTATGTAACTGTTGTTAGACTTTAATGGTAAAGAGGTGCTACTTCATTGTGTGCCTAAGGTGCCTCCATATTCATAAAAACGTCACTTTCCGCGAGTCCAACACTCAGGATAATAGATAGCTACTATAATAATGTACATATTATATCCATACTACTCCATATTATGCTTAATAGAAACAACACGGAATTATATATTATTATGTTATAGCGTGTTCGTCCGGCTCCTTTGTTCGTCGAGTATTCGTGTTTGTTTTTTTTTTAACTTTCTTATTTCAGCATGTTCTTACATTTACTATTTGTAACAACTAATAAGTACTTCTTTTTATCCTATAATATATACAGTGTGATTATATTTATGTAATATATTATATATTATATTATTAACAGTCTCTATTTCGAAAATGATAACAGTTTTTCAAAATATATTTTTTTCACATACTTACTTCTCAGTTCAATTAATTTTTTGTATTTGCAATATACAATAGAACCCATTATTAATTTTGAGCGGATAACTGAATGCATTTAAAAAAAAAGAAAAATGCACCATTTATCAACTACGAAAGAATTTTCTTGTAAAAAGTTTGATTAATATTAGACACTTCTAAGTAATTTTTCATATAATTAGGGAGGGGAGATAAGAATATTTGTAAAAATATAATAAAAACAATTGTTTAGTAATAATGATTACCAAAAGTTGGCCATCTTCTAAAAATCGTTTTATCGTACGATTATTTTTCAGTGAGTTCAAATTTAAAACATACATTACAGTTACATATAATTCAGTCAATGGTACACTAAACACCTAAAACTGTTCAGAAAAGAAGTCACCATCTTGATAGCTTTTTAAATTTTAGTTTCAGAAACATATAATATGTTTCTGTGAATTTGGAAAATAACAGAATTTGATTTTTACATTTTAAATATCAAATTTTGATGAACTTAAATGTATTTTAGTTATGATGGGCCTAGCGGAGTGGAATTATATAGGGATGACTTCGTTTATCAATGCTTTAAAAAAGATACAACAAAATGAATTCCTAGGTATATAAACTCAATTTTTATGTACCTATTTTAATTCTCAGAAAAGAGAAATAGAAAATGTATGTCATTCAAAAAAGTAAAGCCCTAAATAATCATGGCATAAATAGTAGAAAAATCTATCATCTAAAAAATCTTTTTGTTTTACAATAATATTTTCAAAAATATCAAAACTTTTTGAAATAATGTTTAAGTGTTTTCTTTAAAAATTAAAATTACAATCCTTTTGTACTTGTGAAACTGAAACAAAAATAATTATTCATTGACCGTATAAGCGTTTGACAGTTGATATTAGATTATTATCGTGAGGTGATTCTTGAAGATATAACCTTCATTCTCTAAATTGTTGTCACAGATAATTTTTTTACACGTTTATTAATGGATATTAAAAAAAAAAATGCGCGCGTTGTATAATTGTCATGGATATAGGTTACCATAAAAACCGTATTAGATTTCGAACGGAGATATTTTTTAATAAACCAACAATGACACAAATTACATAATTATAATAAAGGTAGTGAGATACTGAGATGAGCTCTTCGTATCACATCACATTTTTTTCTCTGAAAATTCGTTGCGGACAAGTGCACACTTGTATATTTGTAGGCATTATTATATTTATTTATTTTATGATAATTATTAAAATTTGCACAATAAATAATAAATTAGATAACCTACTTTTAGTTCGATATCCCTCAAATTTGTGCAATAAATATGAATATTTTTCATCAATTAGGTATATACATTTTTAACATATTTCAATGTCTTTTGGTTTCAGATTTTTTTATAATGCTTATTTGATGAAAAATTGTCACCTTGACAACGGTGCATAATTTAGAAATAAACACAATCTAAATTAGTCTCGCACTTTAAAATTTTTTCGTTATATTAAATTTTAATTGAGAATAAAATTATTAATAATTGTTACAGAGATTTGTTTTGAATCGTTTTTTTTTAAATTCAGGGACAGTGCATTTTTTCTTCTTACATAAATAATTATAGCTAAATAATAAATTTTGACCAAATATTGAAATTATTATTATTTTATTATTTAATGATGAATAATAATTAAAATGTCTTAGGTACGTTTATATAAAATAAAAAAATGCACGTTATTTGGGTATACGTTACCATTCATTAGAACGGTATACGTGACTATTAGCTATGTATAGCATGATCGTGATCTCGAGTATATTATTTGAGTTTGGTCGGCGATTTCATACATTTTGAAGCGATTACATCGTCAGTGCTAGACAAATAGCTATTATTATGCCATTAGTCGGTTTTGTTCGCTGTCGTTCAATCAGGACTACGATAGAGTGTTACTCTATTTGTCGTTTTATATAACACCGTTCAGTTTAATTATCTCCATTTTTGATATGCGTTGTTATGATGATGCGAATTACCTTGTATTGTTATCCAGATAGGTTAGTATTGTAGTACTCTATTAAATCCTTAACAAATAAGACAGAACTTAGTCGTCAATTAAAATTAGAGAAATTCTCGCGGATGATAATACCGTTTGTTAAAAGCGATATGCGTATTATGTAAACTATTCATATTAAAATGATAGTCTTTAGAAATCTGTATTTGCTGAGATATCCCTTCAATCGATTTGATTTCGTCCAGTGCACTGTTCACAAACTTCCAAACAATGCCATATTCTATTCATAACTATATATATTGGCTCAAACCGTTAGAAAACCATACACATATTATAGTGCGAGTGAATAAAAGAATGGTAGTTAATAATTTAATTATAATTTCAACTGGAGTAGTGAATTGATAACAATATTAATAGAGATCTTGGTGGCAAAGTAAAGTAATTTAATTTACTTACAAATACAATAATTATAATATCTGGAAGTTGTGTACGTGTACTTATTTGAAAAGTACAAAACTATGTTATGAAAACTATAAAGCAGAGATTTTTATCTAGACAACGGAAAAAAATTCAAATCTATACCTATATTATTTATTACTTAAGGTCTTAAAAACTACTGTTTTTATATTTTACTCATTTCGTTTTGTATTCGTTAATTTAGTCGAAACTTGAAAAACATAATATTTCAGTGATTTTAACATGAAAATATTAACTTTAGAATGAAACTTTACGTAATAATGTATCAGAAAAAGTAAAACAAAAGTTGACAGACGTTGTATGTTTGTATATATGAAAAACATAATAAAATAATGCATCATCGGCTACGAAATAAAAGTTATACGTGAAAAAGTGAAGTTTAATAAAAACAAAAGTAAACAATACCGTTTTTTATGTGGATAACACATATTTTAACAATGATATTTATTAGTAATCGCATAGGTTATAGATGTATAATTAAATAATATAAATCGTCAAAATGTCATTACATTGATCAGTTTTATAATTTCAAATTATTCGTAATGTACTAACCTACCTGCACGATATGAACATAATAATTTGCACACACGTAATATCTATAAATATTAAGAGCGATACCTAGTAAAATGTTTTGAATTTCAGTTGTGAATTGTATGCTATAAAACTAGGTTATTCATTTAAACAATTTAAAATATGGAAGTTTAATAAATATTTTATTTCCGCAACTTATAACTCGCCAATCTGGTATCAGTGAACATCGCTTCAACTGTAGAATTTTCGGTGATTCAAACTAGGTGATTCAAATTCGTCAACAAACAATATAAAAATTATTTTACCTATTTACTAACTTAACTTATTCAGTATTTATAGTTCATTGTTAATACTTGTTCGTTCAAACAGTATTTTATATGGACAAACACTCGCCCACTCGGTGTATAACTATGTATAAATATTAACTATCCACCCAAACAGAACACGTTTTGGTTCGATTTGACTAATCGTTATGCAGCGTAAGCTGTATTCCTATTTTCGTCTTCCACCTAAGTATTACTACTCAATATTATTATCATTCTTATTGACGACACATTTTGTTCAACAGGTGTTAGGTGGCACGAGCGTGATGAATGGAATGATGTACATGCGGGGCAGCCGGCACGACTTTGACGGCTGGGCCAAGATGGGAAATCCGGGTTGGAGCTACCAGGATGTGTTGCCGTACTTCCTCAAGTCCGAGGACAACCACCAAGCGACCATCATGGACGCTGGTTACCACGGGGTCGGCGGCCCTATGCCGGTTGGCCAATTTCCATATCATCCACCGCTTTCGCACGCCATCCTGCAGGCAGGTCTTGAGCTTGGCTACCAGGTGCGTGACCTGAATGGAGCCCTGCACACGGGTTTCGCAATCGCGCAGACCACGTCCAAGAACGGATCACGTTATAGCATGGCCAGAGCTTTCCTACGACCAGCCAAGGACCGGTCCAACTTGCATGTAATGCTCAACGCCACCGTAACCCGGGTGCTCATCGACCCCCAAAAAAAGGCGGCATACGGAGTGGAGGTATACAACGGGGCGGACGGACGGACAATTAAAATCGGTGCACGTCAAGAAGTGATCGTATCAGGGGGCGCGGTTGCCTCACCACAGTTACTGCTGCTGTCGGGCGTCGGACCCAAAGAGGATCTACGTGCCGTCGGCGTGCCGGTCGTGCACGATCTGCCTGGAGTCGGACGGAACCTGCACAATCACGTGGCGTTCTTCGTCAACTTCCGCATAAACGACACGTCAACAACACCCCTGAACTGGGCCACGGCCATGGAATATCTGCTGTTCCGAGACGGGCTCATGTCCGGTACCGGCATATCCGAGGTGACCGCCGTGCTCCCGTCTAAGTACGTCAACCCCGCCGATGACAACCCTGACCTGCAATTCTTCTTCGGTGGTTACCTAGCCGATTGTGCCAAGACCGGGCAGGTGGGCGAAAAGTCTGGTAGCGGTGACGGTGACGGCCGGCGAACCATCAACATGATACCTGCAGTGTTGCACCCCAAGAGCCGCGGCCAGCTCAAGCTCAAGTCATCTGACCCGCTCGCACCCCCAGCCATCTACGCCCGATACTTGAGCCACCCTGATGATGTGGCCGTGCTTGTGGAAGGCATCAAGATCGCGATTAGGTTGTCCGAGACACCCGCGCTCCGTAAATATGGCATGGAACTGGACCGGACGCCGGCGATGGGCTGCGAGGACCTTGAGTTCGGGTGCGACGCGTACTGGGAATGTGCAGTTCGTCGAAATACAGGACCTGAGAACCACCAGGCCGGAAGTTGTAGGATGGGCCCACCCAGTGACCCAGGCGCCGTCGTCGACTCAGAGCTCCGCGTACACGGCGTCGATCGGCTACGAGTGGTCGACGCATCCGTCATGCCGGCCGTCACTTCCGGAAACACCAACGCTCCAGTAGTGATGATCGCCGAAAAGGCTTCCGATCTTATCAAGGCCCGGTGGATTGGCCGAAAGCCGTGGAATAAGTGGTAAGACGACTGTGGCAGCCAAGCGGCGACGTCCTAATTTAATAATTTTGTAACTCTCGGTGTTAGAATCGTTAGAAACTGCAAAACTTATACACTAGTTAACATATAGATATGAACGCTGAAAACACATACACTTGCAATTATTTTCGTTCCTGTAGTATAAGCTAAAATATATGTATTGTAAAACACATCCAACATAATAAGTAAGACAAAATTTATTACCGATGTTATATAATAGATATAATATTAAAATAACCCCTCTATGCAACATGATGTATCGAAAGTATATCGCAGTGCAAAGTAAACTACGGCTATTACTGAATAAATTGATGAACCATAGTTATTCTATATAATTCTATATAATAACATTCTAATTCTATGAATATTCACAGTGACAACAAATTAAAATATTGTCAACGAAAATTATTGATCATAATTTTGATTACAAAATTCAATTTAATATCGAATTAAATTCGAATATATATTTTTATTTCTGCATATTGCAAAATTTTGAACATGATTATTGTAAAACTAAACCTGGCAGTCCAAATCGGGGTACGTCAAAATATTTTATGCTTTTACAGCTCAGCACCCCCCATTAAAAATTAAGCACTTTTTAAAATAACAAAAAAAATATATTATACACCAATAATATTATACAGTAAATGAGTAAAACAATAATATATTTATTATGTATACATTCATTTCGTACCGTACCGCACCATATCACTCATTGCACACTTTGTCGTTATGACAATGTATATTATACTGCTTTAGATCACTATTATAGTGTGCAACTCATCAAAAATCTCTACTATATCACTATATTATGTTTTATACCACAATATATATTATATATACCACTCGCACGCACTATCATATCAACGGAGACGTCAATATCACTCTGCAATATACGAGTACTCATCCGGTTTCTCGCGTCTGGTCTCTTTATTTATTGTGTGTATGTTTTTTTTTTGTTTTTTTTTTTTTTTTTGAGAAGACTATTATTATTGTTTTTACAGAACGCAGTCACACTGTACATCTACGTCCCGCGACCGGCATTCAAGTCGTCGCCTCCACCTATTTAGGCACCTATTTCAAAATATATTATTATGTATACGACCATTACATACGATACGTCTACGAGTTAGGGTTACGAACTCGGTATGACTGTATAAGCGCTAAAGTTATTACACAGTTTAACGTTAAGTCCAATAATATACAGAGCACAATTTTAATAAATTAATCGATTAGTTGATTATTATTATCATTATTATATATTGTATAAGAGCATATTATTATAACATTGCGTATCTAGATCTAATTTAAATAATATTTTAATTGTTAGGTACGTAACGTATATAAACTATAATAATGTTATTAAATTATATATTGAAATGCCATGACAAGAAATTAGGGCCATTAATATACTTATTAACATTAAAGCGATTTAGACAAAAATGAAAAAATATTGTAATATTTATACTTTTGTTAGGTATATCTGATGCATTACCTATATTATTATTTCGTTTATAATATCGGTACGCTCATACATAAAGCTGCGCGTTGTGTTTTAGTATTTAGTTTGTCATTGCAAAGTGTACTACAATGATCATTATATTCACCTAGTTAATTATCTAAATTTTAAATAGCATGTTATGTAGAATATATGCATGTAAGAAAATTTTAGGAATCATTTTATTTGGGATAAATCATTTCAAAATAAATTATATAATATTATGTGCTATGGATCGTTGTACGGCTAATTGATAGGCATAATTATTAACATTTTTTTTTTTTTTTTACTCATTATTGTTTAAACATACGTTAAGCATAAGCATGTAGACATAAGAACAATAGTTATATTAATTTATGCCACATTATATATTATACTTAAAATTATAATTTTATTGTCGTATTACATTGTATCAGAATATGCATTTTATTTATCACGTCAAATAGATTTAAGTATATGTATTTCATCGTAGTGTTAATGCAGACGTATCGTTCATTTATTATTGTATAATTTTAAAAAATAATAATAATAATAATAATCAAAAATATAGATAAAATAAATTATACGCATATATCATTATAATATGTCAGTAAGAATTATAATATTATAATATAAGTTGTAATTAATAATGATTAATATTTATAAATTATACGTTATTAAACTGTGAAGTTTATAACATTGATATTTTGTATTATACTATATAATATTTATGGAACAATTATTTTTCTGATTTGACACCAAACATGTATAAATGCGCCAAAACAGTAGGTACAGCACTATACTACAAACATATAGTGTGTATTTTCTGTGAAAGCGTACAAAACCAACAGCAATACAATTTTGGATCAATAAATTTCATATAACCAAATACATCCGTGTAGAATGTGAAATTTTTTTTTTAAATATGTATTAATTTAGACAACAAAGATATTTTCATATTTTATCTTTATTTAGATGAAATTTAAAATCTGTTTATTTATCTGTACTCCTAATTTTTTGCAAAGTTATTTGTATCTTATCTCTAAATTATATACCTACATATATTTTCAGTTGATGTTTTTTGCTTTTGACACTGATCATTGACCTTGTCCTGCATCAGAATCGATAGTGAAATTGAAATTGAAGTATTGGCTGAGGTTAAACGATTGAGGGATTTAATATTGGTATTGGTTAAATTGACTTTGTTTGAGAAATTGAAACTGATATTGACTTAATTAGCTTAGCATAAAATTTGTGTAGGATGGGAATTTGTTAAAAGAAGCGTTTCCTTTTCTACTCGCTATGGATGGATGAACTTCATTTCTGATGATTTGGGTATCTAGAAGTGATCACTAGCTGAAATGATATTTTGATAATCGTAGCTATATATATTTTATGCAATAAATTAAAAATCAGAAAATTTTATCTACAATTTTAATGTACTTGTACTAAAATCAAAATTGTATCGAGTAATTTTTGAGTTATTTAACAAAGCATAATTACTTTCCATGAAAATATGTTTAAAATATATGGAGACTATTATGACAATATTATAACCGTAGTGACTATTATGTTTATCAGTTTATCATCAATTTTTATAAAAAACATTACAACTAAATTTTATATTTTGAAAACTGTACAAGTATAATATAATTACTTGACTTAGTATAAATGAAAATCGTTAAATTATAAATTTACACTCCAGATCCAACATTTTAACCACAATTCTAAACATAGTATTACAAAAAATGTTCTATTATTTTTAAATGTCTACCATCCATAAATATAATTTAAACATATTTTACAGAAAACTGAAAACTTACTATCAAGTGAGAAAATATAATATAATAAATTAATAATGAATTTTAGCTTTATTGAGATGGATCTACAAAAGAAGTATGAAAAAAACTTAAATTCAGACGATTATTTAAATATTGTAGTACCTACTACTTAACTATACACGAATAATTAATATAATACTTCAAAATTAAAATATTATATAATATTAAAATTATATTATTATATCAATCGTTAATCTTTGTATCTAAATTGCTTATACGAGTACGTTATGCCATACAACGTTTTGAATGTTAAGAAAATGTAAAAACAGGCATTATTATTTTTGTCACCATTAATTATTGTTACTACTTTACGAGCAGTGGCCGTTTCTGAGGGAAATATGTAGTTTGTTTAAATCGATATTTTACTTTTTAAAACTAAACGTCATCAAAATTTGAACTTCAAACGTACCCAAAGAATCATAGACGACATAGGTTTACGTTAAACTGTTATTTGTCCCATTAAAAACAGTTTACTAAGAATCTTGAAATACATTTTCAAGTTTTTTTATTATAGTTAAATTTTAAAAGTTAAATACTTTTTTAAATGTTTATCCTTTTTACGAATTGTGTACACATTATAACTTACTGTAAACCCTTGAGAAAATTTGTAATATGTTTTCGATATTACCATCGAATTTATTAAGAATACTAAAAACAACATTTTACTAATGCTATTATATACCTAGTCTCTACAACTATTCATTTTTGAATGAGAAAAAAATTGTTTTGCATAAATATTTCCGTTTTTCCTAGAATATTATTTTTTCTGTGACATTTTAGAATTCTAAGAAAATTTATTTTTTACTTTTTCCAAAGTAAAAATAGATATAATTTTTACTAAAAACTACCAACATTGTTAAATATTGTAACAATAAAAATGATTTTACACCTCCAAAAGGTATAACACAGAAAATGCACATTGACGAATATATTATACATACTAGTTGTAAAACATACTTTTTATTGCTCTGCTAGGGATCTAAAATACAAATAACTAATAACCTTTTTGTAGAATTTAAAATATTTAAATTTCTTTATAAAATAATATAGATAATTCTAGATAGAACATACGTAGAGGATATTTTACCATTTTAAAAATGAAATTCAAATGTGTTTATTATTTGTTTAAAATACTTTTTTATACAATTATCTTGATCTTATCAATATAATATATTTTATGTATTCTGGGCTTGACACAACTCATCGACTTTGAAAAGTATCGGATGCACCAGTGAAATTAAAATTCAAGTATTGACCAGAGTTCATCAATTGAGAAATTTGTTTTTGATGTTAAGTAAATTAAATTGATTTGGGTAGGTATTTTTGGTATCGACTTGACAAGTAATTTATGAAGATGGAAGTCCAAGCAAAGAAGTACTTCTCTAACTGCTATGGAAGGATGTAGCTTAGTCTTTTGCTTCGGGTCCAGCTGGGGTCTCCACCACATTTGATGTTAATAAATCTGGCTGATATTCCGATGAATTTGGCTGATTTGATGTTGAAGAATCTAGATTATTTGGTGGCGATGAATTTTGTGGTGTAGAGCCTCCATAAAATTGGCTAAAAAATTCTTTGATTTTAGTGGCTCTACCTTCTTCTTCATCATTAGTTTTTCTAACAAGCCGATGAGTTGGTTTACCTAGGAAAAAAATTCAAAAATGTAAAGTTGATGAAGTTCTTAAATTAATACTTATAAAATGATAACAAAAGCAAGGAAGTTTTATATTTGCATTTTGTTTCTTGTTAAATGTATGGTGTACTAAGTAGAAAATAACATTCACATTTTTAATTATAAAATAATAATCTTAAATAAACCTTTTTAGTAGGAACCTAATATATACCTACCATATAATGGAAAATAACATTAAAATATTTACCTATTTAATATCAAGAGTATTATTTATTATTATTATTATTGACAATACAAATTATTATATAATGTGTATTATTCATTAATCAATTAATAAGAGTATTATCAATTTACTACTGTAAATATTTTACAAGGGACTCAGTTTACCTAAAAATATTTAATTAAGACTCAATTTCCCAAGTCCGTAATGATGATACGTATTATTGAGTTGTAGGTTATCTTTTTTTAGCTTTACTAACCTACATAATATTTGATATTGTTTGATGCATGCTTGCATGTTTTTAAATAATGAGATTTTAGAGCATTTAAAACATTATTCTAGTTATTATTTATTATTATTATTATTGTTATAATTAATCAATTTTTGAATGTATAAATCACAATATTAACTATCAGAGCACTGAAATAAGTTTTAGTGGAACTTATTTTATTTTTTGTGAATTTAACGAAATTTAAAATAGAACACACTAAAAATCGCAGTCTATAATTAGGATTAAATTAAGGTTTTTGTACTTAATTTTAGTAATTGTGAAATTTCTACAAAATTAGATGTTACAACAATACTGGCTTTTAAACTATGTAAGACAACATGTAATAATAAAAACGTTGTACACATTAATTCAGACATTCGGGACTCGGGGGGACTTAATTACAGTATTAGTTATACATGGGAGGGTCTCTAATAGATAAGTATGTGTAGCTGTAAATTTGAGCATCACTAGTGGTTTTTATCAATAAGAATATTCATTCGGTATATTAATCTAATATTATTTGTATACTTTAATTAGCAGGTTCTGCTTTACTGTATGATTTGAAAACGTTTGTTGATACATCAATATTCTATGGATTGTTCGAGTTACAAAATCACAAGATCAATAAAAAAAAATTTTTTCGATTATATGAGTGTCTAATTTATATATAAATACTTATATGTAGGGTTAGGATGTTTATGACCTTAAAAACACTAAAAAATGCATGCAAATATGCACGAAAAATATCAAAATATGCCCTTAAAAAAAATTAAACATGTCATAAAACTTTATTTCTGATCCAAAATGTATTTTAAATTAATTTATAACTTTTAACTTAAAAACAAATATATAAAAATATGATATTTTGAAATTAAAAACATGGGTACTTAAATCAATTAATAAATTAATTACTATTTACAGTAAATTAATATTTAATTTTGTTTTTACTCAACAAACACAAATAGGTATACATACAAATGCGTAGATTTATTGTCACTGCTTTCTATTGTGTTACTTTTGATGCAATTCTATAATGATTTTATAATATAAGTTATTTTGTCCTATCGACACACTATCGCAATCATCGGTAAACATGATTAATAAACGTAGAGTTAAAATTAAGATAAGTAAGTAATATACATAAGTTAATTATGAACAACGGGTTTCATATTTTCTCATTTTCGTTAAATTTGAAACCGACTGTGCCTACCTTTGGGTTTTTATTGAGGTTTATATTGTATTTAAGTTATTTTTTGGCTAAATATGAATTCATTCATAAAAATGCCGAAATATGCAAAAATATACAAAATAAAATTGAATGTATCTGATTCTATGTCGCAGAAAACGAATTTATAACTTGGTCTGCAATGTGCACGACTAAAAGAAAAAAAAATATGCAAAAATCATAAACATCCTAACCCTACTTATATGGTATGTAACGATTAGTATAATACATTTATTTCATTAAATATTAATCTTAATGGAACAGTATATACTATAATATTATTCGGTTAATAAAATATAATATCATTGTGTGATATAATACTTACAGTGGAAAAGCTGAAAAAGTGTCACAACTGTGAACAATACGATTACAGTTTTTACGTTCATATTGAATTGCTGGTACGAAATTGGAAAAAAACCGTTTTTTATAATAGTTATATTATATAGGTACGATGAGCTTCGGATAAATGATACGAAAAATTATATTGAATCACATACAGACGACTGGTGTTCGGTGACCAATATCATTAAGGATTTATAGAGCTGGGAACGTTTACGCCCCTTCGTGAAAAATTTACATACCTTTCGGTTGACCGACACGATTAACAATACACAATAAAATTGCCAAAATAGATAAACGTTGTGTCTGTCATATTTGCATTCGATCCCCTTGGCCGGTTACCGAGGCGTAAGGTAAAAAAGTTTGTCCTCTATTCGTCTTTGTGATCGTGCGTGTTTCATTATAGATCACCAAAGCCATTTACATGCCTAGGAAAGTAGGAATAATAACTACAAATTGGGGTGATTAGACAAACCCACCGGAAGTGCCTACGTTAGTTAAATTATCAAATACCTCCAACTAACTGCAGCATGTCAGTCTTTCATCTCACCATTACGTATGTTCTGCGCAGAACTGTTCTGTGTGGCAGCGTTGAATTTAAGACCTAAAATGTTCATCGCATTTGATTCCGTGCTGATCAGTGGTTTGCGTTTGTTCGAATTTCAAAAACGCTTATCTATACAGCGTATTAACACAAATGTATGATATTGTTGGCCAATTAAAAACCAACGGATAAATTGACAAAGTATCTACCCTTTAGAATTTTTAATTAATACGAAATCCAATTGATTAATAATAATCGACTACTCCATCTGAATGAAAATATCATTGTTTGCATAATATTAGTAAAATGTAATTCACTTTCCAACGCATAAGCTACCTAGTAAAAATATTATTAGTTCATCCAGTTTTAAATTTAGCTTTATAAAAAAACCATTTAATTCACAATTTTTAAATTTGGAATCATGATTTACATATTATTTACTTATTATTAAAAATGTACAGGTCAGTAAACTAGTCATATTTAGTTAAGTTAAAAATCATGATCAACGATATAAAATATGATTCTTAACAGTACTGGGCTTGGTTAGAGTTACATTTTCTGGCATTGCTTCAAAAAATGGCCTACTACTGCAATCTGCAGACTTCTGAGGAAAAAAAATAATAAGTTTCTTAAATAGGTAGTATAATTTCTATATATTTGAACTCAATACATAAGCAAAATAGATATTGAATAATATGAATCAAATGTTGTCCTTTGGTATTAGATAAAATTTTAAAACAGCATAATTATAATGACATATACAATAAAAGATGGTATTGTGTTTTTAGTGAAGTTTTTACGAAAACATATGAATGAATTCAATCGCCTTGATCAACATAGTTAGCATCAACCTTCGCAAAAGTTTTCGACGATATACGAACAACTACACGAGTTAGGCCGATAGGTCTCCTCTGGCTGCTCTGGACAACCATCTGTGGTAATCGGTTCTGCGGTTGTCGATGATCCCGGTTGTGGTACTGTTGTTTCCGACACTGCAGGTTTCACTGGATTCGTATACCCGGAATTTGACTCTGCAGAATTATATGGCCCACCAACACCAGAAACGGATTGTATTACTTCCATTACTTTGTCCACTGTTGGTTTGATTACGTTCATCCTCCCATCATCTACTTCGGTACCTATACTTATACAGAATAATATTTTATAGTTAAATTGTTTAAGTGTCGACTTCAGTGGAGAAATTAAGGGGCGATGAGGTAAAAAAATTAAAATAAATTATTTTACCGTCATTCAACATTTTTCGAAAATGCAAGTCGACTTTGTGATGTATTTAAATAAAGTAAAAACATAAATAATTATCAATATTAATATAAGTTAGTAAATTAGATTTAAAAATAGATCATTATAATTGACAGTATTACATGTATAACAGATATCACTTATTGACATCACATAGTCTGAATAAATAATCAAATATTTTTTTTTATTTAAAATTTTATAAAATAATCAAATTGTTTAAGTACTTTAAGCACAGATAGTATTATTATGGTTGGTAGGTTACATTATGAGCAACCCACCCACATCACCCATTCAATAATTTATCAGAAATATTCAAATTTAAATGGAGACATTTTTATAATCTATATTATAATATGATACAAAAGTTTAGAGATTTTAGAAAAAATTAGAGATTTTATTTAATTGTGTTAAAAAAAAATACTAGATACCTACTTATTTAAATCCAGCGCATAGGCAGATGTCCTACGTTTATCAAGTTAGTTCACAAAGGGAGGTATCTGCAAACTATGTTACAACCAATCAGGAAATTATGATATACTACTATATTTTATATATTTTGACATTTTGTACATTTAAACCTGGGTTAAGTTTACATAGACATATATAAATATTTAATATACAATTAATAGTTTGAAAATATTATTAGTTATAATAATCATTGATTACTCTATTACTTATTAGTACATTATTTATTATAAAATATGTTTTTAATATTCACTACAAACATACATTGTACAATAGTATAATTAATTTTAGTATTTTATTAACATATATGAATGTATAACTGCAGTTAAAAAAAAAATGTTTAGTTATTTAGGTACCTATTAATAAAAATAAAAAAAATTGAAAGTTAAATACTAATACTAATATTTATGTGTTATCTATTTTCGTTAAAGTTTAATGTAAGTCCATGTTTTTATCATTGAATTTTTGAGAAACTGAAGCTCGATATGTAATCAAAGGAGGGGGGGGGATTATTAGGTAATTATTATTTTCCAAAAAATTTTAATTCTTGTTAATTATTCATCTAAATAAATACCCGGATATGATTATACGATAAAGTAATTTATCTAAAACAGTTAATAATTGTAAGCATTTCGACCATTTTTTTTTACTGTCATCTAATAAATATGATATTATCATACATTCTAAACAAAATTTTTTAACAAATTTACTTTTTTTAAATTAATTCACGAACATTTTTAGTTTGATATTGTACATAAAATTATTATTATTTTTTTTTTTTACAATATTATAATCATACTTACAAGAAAGATGGATGTAAACCAACGTGATAAATACAATTGATTTCATATACATTTTGAATAAATCTGTAATAATTAATAAATTCACATAATGACTTGATAAATTGAAAATGAGAATCTATTATTTATAGATCGTAACAAGGAAATAACATTAAAAAAACATAATAAATGCATAAAAATAAGGTAAACTTGATAAAAATTTGAAATATTGTCCGTATTCAATTTTACTGTTTTCTATACATCATAGGTATCTCGTCAAACTTATAATAATAAAATTTCCTTTCTTATTTTACTTTAACTTGCCAGTTTTGCCTTGAGTACTATAATAATATATGATACTCAAAATTGTTTGATATTATTTATTTATTTATACCTATCTAGGAAATTTCCCATGCCAGAAACTCATACAACCTAAATATTGTAATATTATAAACTTTTGAGTGCGTAAATAATACTCAAGGCATTCGTAGTAAGATAAGTTAAATTGGTGTGGTAGTAGGTAAATTTAATATTAACAGAATAATTTGGATTACTGAGACATTATTATAAAAATCATTGCAAATAGCGAATTTTAATGCACATGCAAACTTACCTATTTTATTCAATGCAGATTTATTAGAACTGCTTGACGAATTTTATTCACTCACGATTCAATATCACTAAAAATGTATTGGTTAAAACCAAAATAAAAAAAAATAAAATGCTTTAACAAGGTATCACTCTGTATATACAAGTATATCGACTATAAATATTCGTTTGAATGTTAAATGTCTAAATGAATAAATAGTTTTCTTATTTTTTGGAGACTTGGAGTTACGCGTAATAATTCAGCGTCTTAATTATAATAAAAACGATGTAGTTCTATAAGAGTTCCACCTCTCCACATCTCTACCTTTCCCACCATAACCTCACATAATTATGTACACAAAGAAACGCAATTCAATTTGGATTGCGATTGTTTGGATAATTGATGTACCTACCTAACTATGATATAATAAATACTAGACTAGACTACATTGCAGCTGCAGTATAAAGTGTCCAAAAAACATAGATAGTCGTTAATTGTAAATGTATTTTCTCAGAATTTACATTAAGTATAGTATTATTGAATTTAAAGGGGAAATATTTTGGGTTTGATTCTATTTACATCAAAATAGCTGATACTTCACAGCACGGTGATTAAATACAATTTGTTGCTGATAAGAATGACTTTTTTTTTTTACATATAAAAGATAATAAATTGACTGTTAGATTATTTGAGTATAAATTATAATATAATGTAAATACTTACAACACAAACGATTTGACTTTGTAATACTTTAATGATAATAGGATGTATTGTATCGTAATAATTTATCATTTTTAATTTTAAACCATGATAAAGTATTTGAATACAATACCTACTCAATCATTGTATACAGATATAATCGTGTATTGATGCGATTGCGTGATTTTATATTAATTTGTTAACTTTACGAACATATAACATTATTTCAATTTGCAAAAATGTCGATTTATATCGGTAAAGCACGATTCCGTACGTTTTACCTTTTTGAGAACATTATTCCGTACGATTTTGATCAAACAATGGATTGTCAAAATTTTTTTTTTTTTTTTTTTTATTTATAAAAGAAATTTACAATCTATACCTTAGGCACAATAAGTAAATGTGAGACAGAATATATACAAGGTATCAAAACAATTAATATTAATATAAAAACAGTTTACAATAAATTATATACCTACTACATGTTACGTTTGATGAGAGCAGCCACCCATTAATGACACTCGCTCGTTTTTTTTTTTTTTTTTTTTTTTGAGTGTACTTAATTATTTAGTACTTGATTTATATAAGCAAGTCACGGCACCGGATTGTCAAAATGACCCCAAAAACAACACGATTTCGTACGATTTTATTTGCAATGTTGCCATTTATTATATTTATTTTCAATTTGTTATTTATTTGATTGTCGAAAAAAAAAAATTATGGAAATTTGTCAAATAAAAAAATATGTAAAATAATTATTGTAAATTTCCGTTTGCCATAATGCTAGCGTAGCAAATTTGTTGTAAGCATAACCATGCATAAAAACTGAGATAATATACCAATTTATAAGTTACTTCACTAGATACAATTATAGCTAGATACGTAAGTATTATTGACATATGAAATTAAACTGTTCAGTGACGGTTTTTTGAGATAAAAACTGCTTACGAATAGTACCTTTGTTTCTAAAATGTGTGCTATTAACTAGGCTGGTAGAAATCTAACTTAAAATACTTGTAAAAGTTTTGATGAGGTCAGAACTCTAATTTTTAAGCTAATAAAGCTACACGTAATCTGCTTAGTGTAAGTTTGCTATGTTATGCACTTGTAAGACGGAGATAAAAAAAATACCAATGTTACGTTATCTTGAGCTTTTGCAGTCAAGTGGGCTCAATGGATAGAAGACATTTTTTATTTTGTTACCTAGCTGAACAAAAATCAACAAATTTTAAACAAACCAGCAAAATAACGTAAATTGTTTGTATTTAGTTTGTATAAGGGGAAAAAGGAATTTATTATGCTTTACTATTTTTAGTTTTCTTATCAGCTATGGTCTGAACAATTATATATTTGGCCACTGATGGAACTTAGGTACATATTTTTATGTTTTCATTATTAACAAATAATTTGCATATGAGTTCATTTTTCATGTAGAAATTTACGAACTACTTTATTTTTTTTGATACAGAAATTAATATGATGCAAGTAGTTTTTACTTGAAATGTATTTTGTGGAACTTTCAACTTAACACAATCATAATACCTCTAAAACATGATTAACACATTAAAAAGTGATTAATATTTTTATTATAAATATTATAATTAAAATATATTTTTTTAGCTTATTGTTTGAACGTTTTCGTTTAATATTATTGATTAAAATTTGAACACATTTATAGGGGTTTTTCCTTTTGCTGTACAATTATGTTCTATATCATATTTTTAACACAATATATTTTGCCATAACACAAAATAGGTCAATCAGTTAACAGTTAAAATATCACATGAACCCCTTATAAGTGCGGGTGAAATTTTTTTCAGGTAATGGTTAGAGTTAGAATTTAGCTGGCCTGACAACTATAACTCGAACGATAATAATATAATATACTTCGATACTACCATATATTAAAAATAAAGAATTATCATGTCGTTATACGCGTTCATATTTATTTACATATTATTAAGATTATCTAATACATCATTACCAAATTCACACACATATGAGTATAATAATAATAAACATCAATATTGTATATGGATCGATTTAAATCGTACAAAGCTTAAAAATTAAAAGTATTAAAATACGATCTTGTTTTTTCAAATGATAAAAGTTTATACTTATTCCAAGCTCTTGGACAATAAATATATTTTATATGTAAGCTAAGTTTCGATTTTTATAGGCAGGGATATACCTAATAATTTTATTTTTTTTAATTATTTAAAATTAAGTCTTGGAGGAGGAGATTAATGCCTCACTCAAAAAACGTTTTACTATAATTGATAATTTTGGGTTTCATAATTGAAAGTTAACAGTACTTTTAAAAAAATCTTTTTTTTAGTGTAACTTAAAAGCGAATTATTGAAGATACTAACAATTTAATTTGTATTTTATTTATACATATACAGTTGTTTCTATATTTAAGATTTAAGAATGTATTACAAGATTCCGAAAAATATTTTCTTCTTTTAACGAAAATTCATATATATTTTTATAATAGTTTGGAGATCAAATCTTCACGCATTTGAAGATTCACGCATAAAATAACGATTTTTCATGGACATATTCAATGTCCATTATTTTTTAGTTTTTATTTAAAGAATCTCTATGAAAAAAAAATGTTCACTCAGTTAAAAATCACACAAATCTAAAGCATAATTAAATTATTCCTCCTAATTGGATACTAAATCAGTTGGAAAATATTATAGTATATTCATAGAAGTTATAGTTTGATTATACGCGGTTGAAGTTCAAATTTCGACAAATTTTTTCAAAACCACGTACTCGTACATATACTCAATTTTTTTTTTAATTTATAAAATTTCCAACTTGTATATTACTACAACTTAAAAATTGAATACACGGACACTTGTATTTAGTCTAAACTGGTACCAATACAACAAGTACATTGTTTTTTACATAAATATTTTATGTTCAATTCCTTGGTATTTTAACAAAAAATAACGATTTTATTTTATTTAATGTATGTTAAAAATAATATTCGTGTGTACTTTAAACTTTTTAAGTATATTTATATATTTTATACACACTATTTTCAAATGCAAATCCAATGTTTTCAGAAAAAACGAATTCAGCCTATACCTTTATACTAATATTAACAATATTACTTTAATAGCAAAAATTTCATAAAATGTATTTTATAATAATATATGCTGACAGATAATGTTTGTACAGAGTTGATATTCGTATGAAATCAATTTATATAATTTAATTAAAATTTAACACTCATTAAATTGAAACACTGGACGTCTACTGTAAATCAGAATAGTATCTCCATGTACATATTATTTTTTTACAAATCTGTGCGTATATATTTGAATATTTCAGTAAAATGAATGTGAAATTAAAAACAACATTTTTAGAAAGACAATGGTTGATCACATTTCTAGGTACTAATTCTAAATTCTAATAAAAATAAGCATTATATCGTGCTTATTTATATAAGCTATATATTATATAAGATAGATATATGTGATAACATATATTATCATTTGGAAACTATACAATGTTATGCTCAACAATCTTTTTATTTTGGTAATTAGATTTTATTAAATATGTCATCAAACATCGTTATTCTTTAAATTTGGTCATTTGTTTTATGTGTTATTGCCTATAATATTTATAGATATAGGAATGTAATATTTGATATTATCCTAACCACCCATCTGATTGCATATAATTGGAATAGCTATAGCTATAATATCCAAGTATAAATTTTAAGTTAAACCCATTATTAATTATTAATATAGTATTATATTAATTTTTAAGTATAAAATTTGATTTATTTCCAGAACTTACATTATGTCAAAAAAAACTATAAATGATTTACAGTAAAAAACAATGAATTAAGACATCTTTAAATTTATAAATAGATTAAGAGAATATAAACATATATGTAATTTAATTTGTATATAATATACCTAACCTATGTATTACTCGTTGGTACATATGTTTCAGTAAATTAAATATGTTCTTAAACTTAGGTGAGCCAGCTTATTATCTTTGACTTGCACCATTTACTCTATGAACCAGTCGGTTTTGAACCAAAGTAGCCACTAGGATTCATCGATTGAGGCATTTGGCTTGGGTAATAACCACTCATTCCACTTGGAATCATGTTTTGGTAACTTTGCATATTTGGAATCATGTTTTGATAATTTTGCATATCTGGAACGTAACTTCCAGCTGAAGAGCCACCGGATGATGTAGGATTTCCTTCTTTAGCAGCTATCGAAGCTTCTGGTTCGGATGCAGACCCTGCACTGCCAGCAGCGCCGCTGGGACTTCCTGGAATTGAACCAAAGTAACCACTAGGATTCATTGATTGAGGCATTTGGCTTGGGTAATAACCACTCATTCCACTTGGAATCATGTTTTGGTAACTTTGCATATTTGGAATCATGTTTTGATAACTTTGCATATCTGGAATGTAACTTCCAGCTGAAGAGCCACCGGATGATGTAGGATTTCCTTCTTTAGCAGCTATCGAAGCTTCTGGTTCGGATGCAGACCCTGCACTGCCAGCAGCGCCGCTGGGACTTCCTGGAATTGAACCAAAGTAACCACTAGGATTCATCGATTGAGGCATTTGGCTCGGGTAATAACCACTCATTCCACTTGGAATCATGTTTTGGTAACTTTGCATATTTGGAATCATGTTTTGATAACTTTGCATATCTGGAACGTAACTTCCAGCTGAAGAGCCACCGGATGATGTAGGATTTCCTTCTTTAGCAGCTATCGAAGCTTCTGGTTCGGATGCAGACCCTGCACTGCCCGCAGCGCCGCTGGGACTTCCTGGAATTGAACCAAAGTAACCACTAGGATTCATTGATTGAGGCATTTGGCTCGGGTAATAACCACTCATTCCACTTGGAATCATGTTTTGGTAACTTTGCATATTTGGAATCATGTTTTGATAACTTTGCATATCTGGAATGTAACTTCCAGCTGAAGAGCCACCGGAAGATGTGGGGTTTCCGTCTTTAGTTGCTATTAAAGAGTGGAGCTCAGATGCACCTGCTTCAGAACCGGCAGCGGTACCTGGTTGATATGTTGATGATTCTGGCTGATTTGATGACGGTGATGTCTGTGATTCAGATGATCCGTAACCCTGAATCTTACTGAAGTATTCTTTGATTTTAGCTGACCAATCTGTTGCCTGTCTAGCATAACGATGCGTTGGTATACCTAATAATAATTATAAAATTAATGAGATAAGGGAATTATAGAATTTTTCAATTTAACATTAATTTGTTTTGGTGTTCTTAAGCATATTTAGATAATAAAATATTTTTTGAATTTTATCTAATAACTTTATGAACTAAAATAAAACGGGAGAAAAGGGGAAAAATTGGAGAAAAAAAAATTGATTAATATTCTTTTACTCCACTTTAAATTTTAAAATTGATTAATGACTTTCTTTGTTTATTAAACATATCAAATCATGTTTTTGTTTTGAGTACATATTGAAATAAAAAATTGTGTTTAAATTATTGTATGATAGGTACTTGCAAAAAGGCATAGCTCGGAAGTCGTAAGACAAGTAAAATAAATATGGAAGATAAATAAAAATATCACCTCGATGAATGAAACTAAAAAAATAAAACTATCTTAACAGTTATCATATGTTATTATACATAATGTAATCATTCAAAATGAATCAAATGTATAATGTTAAGTTCAAAACTTTAAATCCAAATCACACATTCAATACCGGGTTAACACTGCGATTAAAAATGTTGGTGCGTACCGTGAGATAGCTGGAGAAGCGTCGCCACTGCGAACAAAATGACAGAAATTTTCAAATTCATGTCTTATGTCTTGATGGGACACTAAAATAAATAAACAGTAGGTACTTCACGGAATATGATTCACTGTGATGACGATTTTCTAATGTTTCTTGTTTTTATTCTGGATTGCAGACTGTACACGACTGATGTTCGGTTGGCCGGGAGTTTGGTATTTATAAAGCGGCCAATGTTCGCCGGATCGGCGCTGATGGGGAATTTGCTTAGTGTTCGGGGAGGGTAGATGGAGGAGGGGATTGACCGACTGGACTCCATTAACGAGGTTTTACACAATAATTGCTGAAACAGATAAGATCCAGACGGATTTGCATTCGATCGCCCCGACCCCGATTGCAGTGGTATGCACGGGAAATGGCCGGTAATAAATTAGAACCGCGATTACAGCCCAATCGCCGGAAACGCTTTTGTCGCTGCTATCAAAAATAAGCAATTTATAAGCGACTAGGCGTTTGCTGCTCACCTGCACTGTATACTGCGCTCCGTGCGACCGCGTATTATAAACTTTGAATTATTATTACTAGGTGTTATTGCGTTGTCTTATAATTGTCGTACCGATATACATTATTACACCGCAGCCATCATGTCCTCCAAGAATTTCGCGCTGATCGTGTTGGTGTGCATCGTCAAGGGTAAGTCCAAACGCCATAGTAGGTATCTATATCTGTAATAATTATAGGCGTACTATCGTCACGGTGTATCATAATAATAGTTACCTAATTACATGTTTACGGCCGTAATTAATGGCTTGCTATTATACTGGTGTGGCATCAACACGCCAGACATTGAGCTGATAAAAAATTTAAATGCGCGCGACCGTACGAATTTCGATTTCGATTAAAAACAATAGGTGGGTAGTGTGGGTACGCCGTTGAAATTTCCAAAACTGCTTACGAGTTTCGGTTACTATTTTATTATTATGTTATATGTATATTATTATATGTTATACATGTTTTATTTTAAGTTTCACTAAACAGACGATCAATTATTATTAGACGCAAACACAAGTAATCCGACACTGAAGCCGAAAACATTCTAATATTATTATAATTGCATTTTGTTAGCATTATTAATTTATTACACGTGGCTTGTATGATACAAGTTGACTAGTTGTATCGACATCGTTCGGTCAACAGGCGAATCGCATCAGTACGGTTAGCGTGGATTTCACCGATGTGTTTCTACAATACAACGCAGTGACTGTTTGAAAATCATTATTATTTAAATTATTCGAACACTAATTCTGAACTATAGGCAATCGTAGATCTTTGGATCATCGTGACGTTCATCATATTACGAAGTTATTTGTAGTCGATCAATATACGCACACACATAGTTTACGTTTAAACGGGTTAAATTTAAATCAAAACAACGTTTGTTTAAATCTTACAGTCGAGATTTTTTTATTATAATAATCGATTTTACATAATACTATTTTACTCTAAACATGTCAAAAACCATGGCGATGATGACATTCGTGTACACTGTACTGTATTTTCAAAAATGTAGACTATCAATGAATAATAATAAATAATAATATATTATATTTGATTAATTAGTGACATTGAAAGGTCTTCGTACACGATTAATATCCTTTATTGTTTTTGCACCATTGTATAATATAGTATTACCTACCTATATGATTTTATTTTTATTTTTAGATAATATATTTTTAATTTTTTTTTCAGACGCTTTCTACGTAGATGCCGCTCCGTCAATTACACGTGACGATTTGACTGCTGTGAGTACTTATGTTTAATATTAAAATATTGTTTATTGATTATAATGATAAGTGAATTCATAGATTACTATTTTTATTAAGTAAAACAGTTTAGAGGAGATCACTCTTACTAATATTATAAGTGTTTTTAAATATTTTGATTATACGTACATGTACGTCAATTAATGTTCAAAAACCAAAAACAGGCACTATAGGATTTATTTATATAATTAAACGTGCCTACTTCAAGCATTTAATATTTTGTGATATACGTATACATCGTGTGAAATAATAATTGTTAAACCGTCAGATTAATACATCAAATGGTAGTCCATAGTTTATAAGTGCCTATGTAGGTCGCGTATGTATGTAGGTTTGATTGTATTATTTTATGAATACTATGTATTATGTTTTACAATAATTAATCATTTATTTTTATTATTTACTAGACTGAAATACTTCGATATTAAATTTTGTCACATTATTCGATCATAATTCAATATAATATAACAATATACAGACGTTGCATTTTGTTCCTTTGCTGCAATGGTATACATCGAAAAAAAACACACACACAACAATTTATTTAAAAACGTATTTTTACAATTTCCTTGAACATGTTAAATATTCATATATTGTGTAATTGTGTTATATTATAAATATAATATTCGAGACGAATAAGGCATTTTTCGATGTCTAATGTAAATCATTATGTAAAACGAAAACAACTCTACGTAACACAATACACAACTATTGACAATTTACCGTAATAATATATTAATTTATGTTATAATATGATAATCTATTTTTAATAATAATATTATTTTGATATGTATAACATGTCCAAGATTATTGTACCTATTTGCAAACGTTCAATATCTCAGTGGCCAGTCATACAATTTCAACGATTTATTTATTGAGATATTAAATAATATAATATTTTCTGCTATTGTTTTTTTTTTAATTTTTATAAAAAAATTATTGGGCAAAAGTTTTTAAAGGGCAGAGTTCAATAATCAATCTCTTTCGACGGAAATAAAATTATCATCATCAATTATTGTTTTTTTTTTTATAATTGTTATGACTTAACTTTGGTGATCAAACTATAACTTCCTAGTTAAAAAAATGTCTGAATAATGGAATTTCAAATATTAAAATTTATTTTCGTGTACAAAATATGTAAAATTATTTTTATTGGAGTCATTGAAGGTTTGTATCTGATCTTAATGAGATTGGACCTTCCTAATATCTTTATCTCCTCCATAATTTTTGTTTTTGTTTTGGTTGTTTAGCATAATATATGGTTGCTGAATATAATTTAATAAATAATTATTATTTAATGTTTTTAAAAGTTTATAATATCGTACAGAGATAAAAATTAATTTTACTTATTGTTATTCTGAGACTATTCAAAAATGTATAACTATTGACAAATGTTTAAAAATATACACATGTAAATCATGATAATTTCATATGTAATAATTGCGCAAGTAAATAATATATTATTATATAAATATTCAAGATACCATTGCTCAGCCATTTTTAAATTTACTAAGTTGTTCATACTATTTAAGTTCGCAAAAATTACAAAAAAAAAAAAACAACCACTGACGAAAATAAGGGGTTGCCATTAAAAATATAAAAATAAAGATTGATATTAATTTTCATATGTGAACCTTAAATACCTAATTTTATAAAAACAACTATAAACATAAGTGTATTATTTAGTAACTCAATAAGGTAACAAAAAAAAGAGAAAATCATAGTTATAATAATTATAGTAAAATGACTCTGCTATGCTAAGGTTTTGTTGTTTTCAGTGTTTCCGTTCATCGAGAGAAAACTCTGTATACGAGTATATAGATTTACTTCCTATAATGACTGAAGTTAGTTTTTATAATTCCAGCCACGACCAAAAAAGATTACAATACCATTTTGAAAGAAAATTATAACTATGTATATTAATTATTGGAATTAATGTATTTGATGTACAAAATAAAGGTGAACGTACGGCAAAATATAGTTTATATTTCATAAGTCATAACTAATATTAATGAATTTAACAGGAGTAAAATTTATTCAGTTAAATCCACGATCGAATGCTAACAGGAACCTATCGTAACGATCACTTTAAACTGAATACTATTTGACATAATATGTCGTGTTTATTGTTGGATTGTTACATATAAAATTACTATTGCTATAATTATATTGTTATAATATTCAAAATTACTCGAATATACTTAATTTTTGTTGTATATAATTCGAGTAAAAATTATAAAAGTATACTATTTTGTATGTGGCGAAAAATCAAAGTCAATCATATCATAAAATAATACAATATTATGTTTATTGTTTTTGTTTTAAACGAAATAATTATATATAACAACAATGTATTCCACTCGTGTCGTGATGACAAAGTTTTTACTCGAATTCCATCATACAAAAATAATAATATATATTTTCAAATATGATATGACATCTTGCACTAACGATTTGAATAAAATTATTTTATACCAGCATATAAAAAACAATATATTACAAACCTACCGATATTATGTTTTTAAATGTAACATTTTACATTTGTTAGTAATAAAACAGATAGTTCCTTCCACCGCTTTATCATAAATACAGGTCTTTCGCGAAATTTATGAAAAAAAAGATAATAATATACTACTTGTTGAAATAATGATTAACTCTTCAATCAATAAATATTTAAATCGCTATAATTAATTAAAATACAATATATTCGAATCATTATCGTAATAAATTTGTAACAGTCCGTCATAAGCACAAAGGAAGTTACGGAGCAGCGCACATGACTTCCCTACACTTAAAATAGCCGATTATGCATAATAATATGCGACAGTTCTGGGTGAACGGCTCCCCCAAGTACATCCATACAGTACTACACGTATCATATTATTATTTACCTATCGCTGCAGTTAATTTTACCATGTGCAATTAATGTGAACAAAATGACAAAGAAACAATATTAACGAAGTATAACGATTTATGGTTCAGACTTTTAATTAAACTTTTTCCCGATGTTTAATAATTGTATACTGTACAAATTATAATTTATTATAATACTCCTACTATGCATGATTATTGCTTATATATTGTTTTGAATTGTAACCGCAACAGTAAAATTATTATACTTACTTATATTACGAAAATACTATTATACTATGACTATAACATTAAGAACCTTAATTAGTAAGTTAATAATAGTTACTAAATAATATATTTAACTCTGAGCGTTTCAAATTCATAACACAAATAAAAAACATTAACACTACTCAGCTAAAATAAAAGTTAATTTTTTAAATATAACATCTAGAGAATTTGTGCATCATTAAAAATTTCCAATAATACCTAAAAATTTAAAAAAGCTTCACAGATCCTACCTTAACACTTATTCATATTGCACACTGTCATCTTCCTATAATAGAATTCGTGTCAACTTACATATTAAATCTAGGAATATGTTTAGTTTTTATTTATAATAATATTGTATAACAGTGTAATTAAAATGTTATATCATATAATATATAATTATATATATCAATTAATTATTTTTAGTTACATACATACTACATAGTTATAGATTTTATAACCATGATTTTAACTTCAAGTGTTCTCTTTTAGATATTAATGAAAAATGTTTGAGTTTTCGTAATGGAAATTTTAATTAGTTAAGTTAATAAGTAAATTTAAAAATTTAGTATTATCATAACCACTTTTTAATTATGTTTAATATATTATAAATAAATGTAATGTGTACTTGTGCGTATGTGTGTATATGTGTGTCTGTGAGTGAATTTATAGTAATAACTTCTTTATGATCGAATATTATTCATGTATAAAACGCGTTTTGAAATTAATATAACGGTTTATTGTCCACATTTGTGTAAGTTGTAATTGAATCCCATATGACTCGGCCAGTAGCAATTATTTACGTTTACAAAGGTCTATAAAAAAGAATTGTTTCACTCGCCCTCCAATCTCTACGTAAAAGTCATCAGGCTAGATAATCGAATAATCATACCTAAATAATCGTTCATAGTTTAAGTCTTTCGACTCCATAACAAATAGATTTAAATTTTGTTAAATATTTTTTTATTATTTTTTCACGTTTCAATTAATTTATAAGTCAAAAGAAAAAATAGTTTGTAATGTTATCATTGTTGGGTTGGTAGATCACTATTTATAAAATTTACAGCACAAATATTAACTTGAAATAATTTTATAACATAATCAAAAAATGCTTCCATCCATTTATACTTATAGTCAACAATTTCTTAACACGTACATTTAAAGTTGGAAGTGAACAATAAAAATATTTTATTTCATTCGCTACTTGGCGTCCCGTGAAATTTACTTTACAACGTCTGAGTATTATAAGTAGGAAAAATCGAAATTTGACCCTTTTAAATTCGAAAATATGAACACTAAGTAATAATTATAGGTACCTACGTGTTTATTTCAAGTAGTTGGTCGTAGAAAACGTATACCTACTTATTATATTCTTTAACTTCTAAGTGCGTGCTGCACCACTAAATCAGATGTTTAGATTTTGCGTATGCTTGCACGTACAACTTATTTATGACAGTCGTAACCTCGTAACATTTCTTAAGTAAATAACCTTTTTTCATACATTTCTTAATTTCGTGTAAAATTTGATTTTTATGTTCCAAAATAAATGCGACATAAATTATTTGGCTTGATTTATGGTAGGTCGTATATTTTAACTGAGGTATGTAAAATGATATTTTCAAAAAAGTTACAACTTAAAATTAATAAGTGCGTAGACAGTACTGGACACTTTAATAGGTCGTCTTGTGCATATCATACACAGTACGTTCATATCCATGTAACATCTATACAACAGTATATATCCTTCATAACGCGACTTCAAATTATATATCATTTTGTAGATCGAAATAAATAGTCGACAGCAAATATCTCGACCGCATTGGTCTCGCGAGACGTTTTCGAAACACGCGTGTCCCACAAAAACTCACAAATATACGCAGACACTCCAACACATACACACACAAACACACATACACACTCACAAACAAACACGCACACAAACACTTGTGGTGTATTGGCCGCAGGTGTTGCCCGGCTCGCTTGCCGAACTGGTGGACTCGGAAGCGTTCGAACGGATCTGGCGCAAGGCCGCCACCGATCAGATGGTCAAGAAGTTCGGGAACGGCGCGGGACGGGACGGCGGTGCGATTACGCGCAACATGGTCGGCGACTACATAGTGTCGGACGAGTTCCACCAAGCCGTGTGCAAGGCCGGCGGATCGGGCATGTCGTCCATGGGCGGCATGATGGGCAACGCGCCGCCCCCGTGGTCGTACATGGGAACGTTCGTCGGTTCCGAAAAGTTCCAGCACGGCACGTGCGACATGATGTCGCAGGGCATGCTCCAGTTCGGTGAGGGCATGAACGGATGGTTCCGGTCGGCGGACGCCGAAGCCGACGCAGTAGCGCGGGACCCGTCGCGGGCGGTCGACTTGTTCTTCCGGTCCGAGTACTACGACGACGCCCGGAAAAATCTACGTGACATGTTCGCGGACGTCCGGTTCTGATAAATTCGAATTTGCCGCGGTGGATCTACAACTGCTGTTATTATATTATATTTTACACGATATTATCAACATATAATGTCACATAATATTATGTTATTGTCAATAATGTTATCGTCGTTGTCATCATCATCGCCATCACGATAATTAGATAATATGACACGTTTCGACAATAATAATAATAATAATAATAATTACTATAATATTATGTTATGCACAACTATATTATTATTCTAATAATGTCGATTAAGAAATTCGTGGTATGATATCAACATATTATACAGGGCGATTCTTTTAAGTGGGTACACTAATTATCTCGAAAAGTATTTACTTTTTTCAAAATATTTTTTTACATGGTTTCAAGTTTTTAAAAAACCAACGTTTTTATTAAAAAAAATATTTTTTATCCTTATCATTTTTTAAGTTTTTTACTTTTTTGAATGACAACATAGAGTTTTAATTTCATATTTAAAGTTTTGATTGGCAGAGTGGAGTGGTACGGGGTTACCCCGCAAAATGTTTGTCCACTACTCCGCTTGTCTAAACTTTAAATACATATAACTCATAAACTACTCGTCCTAAATTCGATTTTTATGAATCAAAATACTTAGAAAAATATTCTGCTTTGGAATATGAAATTAAAACTCTATATTGTCATTCAAAAAAGTAAAAACTTAAAAAATGATTAGGATAAAAAATATTTTTTTAATAAAAACGTTGGTTTTTTAACAACTTGAAACCACGTAAAAAAATATTTTGAAAAAGTAAATACTTTTCGAGATAATTAGTGTACCCGCTTAAAAGAATCACCCTGTATTACACATATATACATGTTGTACAAACACTACCTACTTGGGCCCATATGTTATAAATTTAATATTCTAAGCAGTACAGTTTCACTTTGATCATACGAACACGGTTAAGTGCTCAAGTCTCCACGTTTTTTGGATTTAACGAAATGTTACATTCACAACACTCGCCACCATTATTATTATACAATTATAACTCAGAATATAATAGGTACTGAACGAAAAGCGTTATATTTTGCATCGATGGCTGATCAGTGAGCACAAACATATTGTAATTCATATTTAATGCGGGTTACAAGATATGAAATTATTACTTAAATCTTAAATGACTGTTTATGCTATTATTGTGTATTTAAATGTCAAAATAAATTTTAATAGTTGTAAGAAAACTAAAAATTCATATTCATGTATTCCTGCAGCTCATGCTTCAACATTTTAAATACATTTATGAGAATCATTTACAAAAAACGAATACGTTTTTTTTTTTTTACATCTGATAAAATATTTTATTTAATGTACCTATGTTTAATAATAATTGTAAATAATGTAAGTATATGAATTTATTTAAATCAATTAAATAAATAAAATATGTACTCTACGACGTCTAATATTTTCTCCAACACATTTCAGACCATTAATAAATAAACAGATCATACCTACATTATAATTCCTTTGATACCTATCTAATAACACAGGTCACAGATAACAGAATATTATTAAGCACAATCTAGTATTTTGTATTATAAGCAAATAGGGTACGTAATAGAGTATTTTACTAATATATAATATTGTTTTTGAATTACCGGCATCAGTATATGTTAGTAGCACATAATATTAATGTATAATAAATAATTCAAATTCAAATAATAATACTATAAACTTTGATTCTATTTTATCATAACAAATATTGCTATATATAACAGTTTTATCACTTACATGGTTACAATATTATAAAACCGAATTCACAGCTACGTCGTTTGTCGTGTAATGTCTTTCAAACCACAATGTGACTGGACGTAATTTTTTTTATCAAGTAATAACCAAGTTGAAACCAACTATATCAATAGCTCAACTTTTAAACCAATATGGTTACAACTGGTTAATTATGACGCACTCGCACGACCGACACACGACGTAAATGTGAATCCGTCTTAATGTGTAAAACTATCATTTTATGCAGAGATCTATAAATATAATTTCATGTAATAATAATATTTAAGTACTGGTCTATGTGAAAAAAATAATGATTGTAATAATTACGGTAAAATCAAAAACTTTTTTTTTAATTACAACTAACCTATCTTTAAAGTTGAAATGTATATATTTGTATAATATTATGACTACATTATTCATCATCACGAGTTTGGTGCTAAACAGTAAATATACAGTGTCTCGTAAGATTACGTATAGGTAGTATTTTAATAACAATATAACGATTGACGCCGATTATAATGTGTTTTTACTATAAATTATAGGCGTCTAAAACTGTCGATGTCGATAACAGAGTACTGACAAAAGAAGATAACGAAAATGAAATCGACGAACCAAATAAGTCCACTTTTGATAACTTTATTCAAGGGCTGCACAATATTGACACGGCGATGGAAGCGATGATCGATAATTACACAGATGGGGTTGAGCATTTGAGCGAAGAAAACGCGTTGCAGGATATAGACGATTTTAAATTGGACAAGATGGAACATGTGCGCAAGGACGAATCAGTGATCGGAAGCTAATAATATTCACGATAATCGCAATACAAACAATGATAACATAAAAATATATTTCTACCACTAAAACATTATATAATTATGTAAAACGTCGTAGTAATTTAATTAAGCGCACATTTTCACGAGCATAAACGCATTGTAGTAGATATAATTTGACGTCGACCGCACATTATTATGTTTCGTTCACACCTGTGGAATATAATTCAATTACCATTTCGCTATAATAAAATTTACCATATTAAATAATTATTGTTATTATTATTATGTGTGTGTAATACTGTAATGATTCGAGAATGTTATTTTCGTTCATAATTTGTTGTTCGCACCGTGCAATTATCGCAATGCCAACGTACCTATATATTGCTTACAGGAGATGGAAGACCCGAAGAATGTGGACCAAATCGAATTGCCAATGATCGGCGGCGGTGACGATGGCACGCATTCCAACTCGACCACGGAAGGTGACATGCTGGCCAAAGGTGCTCTTTCCGGTCTCGTGCCCGGAAGCGGTGGCGGTGGCGAAACGACTTCGGCCCCGGCCACCAACACTCCTGCCGACGGTTTGGGGGGATCGACACTGCCGTTCGGGGGCCTGCCGACCGGAATTCCCGGGGCCGGTGGGCTGCCTTCGTCGTACCTACAGGGAGACGGTGGCGGCCAGGGCTCTACGCTTATAATTGGTGGGTTTTCCGCCTTCGTAGTGCCCATGCGTGGCATCAACATGGCCAACATGGCGTCGATGCTGTCCGCCGGACAGCAGCTGGGCCAGATGGTTCCTAAACCCGGTGTCGGTTAGATAGCGACGAAAGAAGAGCCTAACGATCACAATATTATATAGGTCACGCAAAATTCGCTCGGGGCATTCATCACACTACATACTTACGATATGATATAAAAAATTAATAAATGAAAATAAAATCGATCTTGTGTTTTTTATTATAATTATCATAATAATCATTGGGGCTATGAATAACTCAAAAACATGATTTAAATCTCAACTACTCGGAATATTATAAGTATACAAACATTTTACTAAAGGATACAAGGTACCTTTTTCAATTTTCGATTGGATTTGTTCGAGTTGATATCTATATTCGGTATACCTATTAGTACAAACTTTTAATTCTAATTTTTTTTTTTTTATATAAATCTATTACTTATATAAGGTCTTTAATCTTCATCCATGATTTTGGGTTCGTTCTACCACGTGGATCGGCGGCAATTAAACACATTTTATGTTTTATTCCATCGACAATTTATCCTTATGACTTAATCATATATTGTATATGATATCGATCTGGATGTTAATTATGAAGGTTTGCGTAAATAATAATGTCATTAAAAACATTTTTTTTTTTTTTTTTTTTTGGGGGGGGGGAGTTGTTTAACATCCCTAAATGTTAGTCATGATTTATTCATCGTTGAATAAGTTTTCAAAAACCAACTAATTATTGATATATTATATAATAATATAAACCTTTTTTTTACAAGTTCAATTTGTTAGTATATAGATAGGTAGGTACTAGATAACTGTCAGCACAGGTATTACATACCTATTATTTGTAATGAACACTAATTTAAATTAAATTAAAACTGTGGAGGCTGAATATTCCGTGCCTAGACATTACCTGCTTATATTAAGCAAACGCATTTGTATAATATAATCACTTAACAGTATTTGTATAGTACTCATAATAAGAACAAGCTCACAGTAATTGCTATTTTAGTGAATACGTGGACACCTCATTATTGTTATATGGTAGATCTTTTAGTAGTTTTACAGAATTGAACTAAATTTAAGCTGTTTGTATTAGATTATTACTAATAACTATTACTTCAGTAAGACAACTGCGCGTGTGTGACTTAAAGGTAAGTTATAATTACTAATGTATCATATTTAGCTTATATCGATTCGTTAAATGTTTAATAATTGTTTATGTAACCCTGCATAATGATATTCTTAATTTTATTGTGTTTGCCAAATACTATATGAGTATTATTATTTAACATAATAATTAAATACAAATTTAAATACAATTAAAATTTACAAATTTTAATAATATTATGCAGGTATATATAGTCGCTACTACCGTAAACTTTGAAGGACCAAAGTTATTTTGCCTGGATCAATTGACCGACGTTAAGTATGATCATTGATCAGATAATAAGTAGTATTATATTCTGTCCTATAATCAATGGTACTTAATATATTATATATTATTATTATAATAATCACAAGTGAGTGATTTTTAATATAATATAGGTATAATATTAATATTTCCGTCATGACACTGTATTGAGCAGAATTGATAAACTATCGGTATAATATATTTGTGGCTGACTGGTACACACAAACAATACACGCACTCGGTAGGTGGTAATAATTAATTTTAAATTTGTCATATGCACAGCGTCAAAGGCATGTTTCAACCATACGCATTATTTTTTTATTTTCGTATATGAGCATTGAGCACATTTTGGTTAACATTGGTTAAGTTTATACGTATACTAGTGGACAGTGAGCCACTCCAAAGATGAAGCGTTTCACTCACTGCAACTATATAAACTTAACCAAATATGTTAACTGAAACGCGTAAGAACGAAAATCGTTCAATATTTATTATAAATAAATAGTAAATAATATGAAATATAGGTACAGCAAAATTTAAAAACCTCTGAAAGCTTCCATGTTACTGTAGGCAGTCACCGCGCAGGTCATAATTGATACTTTGCAGTAGTAAACATATATGATTAGATAATCTAGATATTATCTAAAGAAAATATAGATATCTATAAATATACGATCCGAAGATATGAATTACAATTTAATTTGATCGCCAACATTCTTGTTATGATTTATTTGTGATGAAAATTATAGTTATAAGTGCTATAACATATTGGATAAACATTTATAGTGATTTATTATCCTTACATAAAATGTCACATAACATTCTTATAACCAATTCTTATACCAATATATTCATTTATTTATAACTTCATGATGTTTTATTTTAATATAGCAACGATTTATAGTATAACAAATTATCAAAAATTACACGTAGACATTCATTTTTTTTTTTAACGTCTTGTTAAAAATGTTGGTTTTCACTAGAGAAGGGACAGAAAATCATTTCTCAAATTTCATTGGAGTTACTTAGATTTTAAAGGAGAATGAGCGTATTATATTCTTCTAACTGAGTTAGGAAAAATAAAAATAATATGTGTAAGGCATTTATAATGATTGCAATCCATATTTTTAAGTTCCACCTATGGCTATAACCGTAGAGTTCCGAGGACATTCTAGCCACACGACTGTTAATTTGAACTAGTGTTTTTATTCAATAAAAAAATATTTTATTTTAATTAATGGAAATATAAAAATTTCAAAAAAAAATATTGTAGAAAGAGTATGAAATGTTAAAAGTATAAACGCGACGTCTGCATATAATCGGAATCGGTTAGACTTATTATATAGTTAGTCTACATAAATAATATGCTGATCGTACTATACATTCAATCATTGTATAATATATTATTATAGTGTATCATTGATCTGACGATTACCGCCATCATTGTAAGTTCTTCGTGATGAAATCTGTGTACTTGGCTACATCTGTGAACACTACGTAATGTCTGGTGTCGCATACCCGCAGTCCGTCTTTGGCCACCGTCAGGGACACGATACCTCTCAGGAACCATTTATGGTTTCTGGCAAACACCATTCCACCACCACTGTCTCCATTGCATACACTTGTGCCTATTACAGAGTAGATTAAAATAATATTGTACAAAACAAAATTTGATCACTGCAGTAAACCATATTTTGTTTATTATGTGTGGGTAATATCTTATAGGAAATAAACAAGGCATTTTGAAGTATTTAAAAATTTTTTTGCGATTGTCAATATTTATTTTGTACTTACAATATGAAATTATTTATTTTATCTATAAATTAGGTATTGCTTGCTATATAAAATAACCACGCCGTATCATCGCATTGCAGGTACGAGGAAACCAACGATAATATTAAATGAAACTCTTAAGCGGGCAATAGCATATGAACTATAAATCTACGACCTACTTATACTGCTGTAATAAGCAATTCATTAACTGATAACTGTATAAAAAAAAAATGGTTTCCAACATTTGCGCGCTAATAATAAAAGTATAGAGCAGGAGTAGCCAAATTATCGATCTTGATCAACGGATGGGGAGAATTAAAAATATTAGTAATAATATCTAACTAAGTGGAGTTAAAACGTATTATACATTTAGTTTGAGTAAATAAATTTATTGAGTTTATTACAGATTTTGGATATACTTGTTTGGATGATTTTAGTTAAATGAACAAACTCTGAACAGACGATCTACACTTTCTGATGATCAATTAAAGCAGTGTCTTTGTTTTATTGGATGACTATTCCCCAAATTATAATTTATTAATTTGTAAACGATATACAAATGACACGCTCCTACATCAATTTAAGTATACCTATATGTATATTGTTAATTTATCTTGAAATTACAAATAAATTTGTTGTGAAACACTAAATTTTAGGTGAGTTTACTCGTTAGTTGTATTATGTATATTAGTATGTTTATTATTAATATTAGCGATAAAGACTTAAAAATAATATTTTCTTCTATCCTAGAAGGAGATAAATTATATTCTCAGAAAATCATAATCAAAAAGATTTTGGCCACTCCTGGACTATAGTCTATAATTAATCAATTACCGTTTCTGAATCCGGCGCAAAACGTTTTCTCAGACGTAAATTCCGAATAAAATTGTGGATAACTCCAGAGGCACGTTTGTTGTGATACGACCGGCATCTTGGCCATTTTAAGTTCTTCGGTCGGTGTGTTGTTTTCGTCGAAGCCCCAACCGACGACCTATGAGAATGAGATAAAATAAAAAAGTATAAAAGTAATATTAATCAAATGACAATAATATAATCGAAGACGATGACATGTTAGATAGCAGTTTTGCATCAAATAGTGTGCATTGGATTCCAATCATAAATTTTAGTAAATTTAAAATAAGATTGATGATCAAGCAATATCAGTTAATTTCAAATATTTTTTTATAATTAAATTCATCTTTCCTAACCTACAAAAAAGTTATAGGTAGCCGATGTTATTCACAAATACTCAATTAACCCAGTCACTGCTTCAGACATACTATTAATTCCAAAACATTTACATCATTCACTGATCCAGGCGCACTGTTATAATATAATATATACATTACTTTATATTACATAAAATATTATAAATTGCCGGTAAACGTACATACTTAGGAAAACCTATCTTGAATTATTTTAATCTTAAATAGTTAAATCATATTATATCTCAGAATTTAAATTCAAAAATGGTTTAGTTTTATTTTATATAGCATATAGATAGGTTTGATAACATAAAACGTACAAAACACTATAATGAAAAATGATTCATACAATTTAGAGAGAAAAATTGTTCTTACTGTTCCTTCTTTGTCAACGATGTCGTCCAAATCATCATTTCTTTCTTCCCAAAGACACACCGGCGTCACATAGTTTGTAAATTCGGCGTCCGAAGACAGCGTCAGCATAGCTATGTCTCCAAAGTATGAGCTGCTGTTGTAAGACGGGTAAATCTTTATCCGGATGACCTGTGGTGAAAAAAAAATCGGTTTATTATCGACAATGAAAATATGGCCGATAGACCCGGAGGATTCGGACTCAAACATCACCTGTTTGATCTGGACGCCTAGCTCGTCGCTGTACTGGAGCTGATGGTATTTTCCTAGGTAGACGACTATTTTGGTTGAGTTGAGAACTGCATCGTTTAGTTTGTTTGTTACACAATGAGCGGCTGAAATAATGGGAAAATTACATATTATAATAAAATAATAATAATGTTATCGCATAGTAAGAAATTAATACTCGAAAATTTAAAACTTGTTTTGATGGTTTTGTCAACAATAAGTTTAAAAAAAAAAATATGTGAACATGATGTATATTATAGCAGATATATAATTTGAGAGAAATAAAAAATCAAATAAATAAATTTAAAAATAATTGCATCTCATATATAGGTAGTTTAATTAATATTTCCTATATATGTTTTAGATATAAATAATATAGCTTTCTCAAACATAGAACATCATAAACTGGTACTGCCAATAATATTATATTAATTAAAGTCACAGCTTACTCAAACAATTTTGTATCGCCATAAGTATATATATTATAATCAGTACATATTTTTTGTCGCAGAGAGAAAAACATCATATAGGGTACAAACATCGGACTTGAAAATCCTCTTTTTATCGAAAAGAAAAATATTAACTCAGACTATTCAGTGATGCGTGAGAACTTTTTGTGTAAAATTTATTTTGAGCAAAAAATCTCGTGTTTCATTTTTGGTCGACATGCTATTGACAAGTGCGCGCATGCAACAAATTCGTAGATAGTTTAACCATTAACAACTAACACAAATACCATTTTCAGCGACACCTAAATTGCATATTTCCTAAATATTGCCCCTTAGTAAAGACACCACGAACAGGTCACTTTAAGATTGGAATGCAATTTTTTAGGTGGGTGGGAACAGGGAGGTAATCCAAAAATATCAGAAAATTATGTTTAAATATTCTTTTATATATTTTATGTCAAGTATGTAAAATATGTGTAATTGTCAAACATATTTATAAAGACCTTTGGGTCGTTTAAATAATAAAGCCCCAGGGCATTTAAAAAAAAAAAACCGTGCACCAATACTCTTTTTGGAATTATCTAATAACTGGTTCAAACCAGGCAACTTACCAGTGATGACTTTATTTTTAGACACAAGCGACCCACCACAATGGTAGCTCAAGTTGATGCCTTCGATCAAGTAGAGTGCCACGTGCCAGGGCCATTGTCCCCTTTTTGTAGACTGTCCAGAAGTCACCAGTGGCACTGCCATCTTGACTTCACCACACGACGGGGAACTGGATGAAAGCGAATTGACGGATGAGCTATAAATAAAAATTTAACACATTAAAACAATTTAAAAAAATTATATTCTTATACAGGATTTTTAAACGACCGAAAAACTATTGAGCTCGAAATGTTCTAGCTATGAAATTGTCGAACGTGTTAAAAGTAAAACCAGTCTTACTCTTCTTACCACTTTCTATAAAATTACTATACCCAGAATTAAAAGAAGAGACCTCACACTTACCCAATTTTAATTTAAATCACGATGAATTCGATACAAACTATTTTTTTTTTAAGAGTTCAATGTAAGTTAATTTTGAATGTTTATATAATTTTTAGGTATTGTAACTTATAATTGTATACGACTGTCGAATCTATGCGTTATCATAGCCAATTACATAATCACGATTTTATAACCAACCCGGTATAAGATCCGCTACTACCGCCACCGCTGACTTGTTGGTTGTTGTTGTTGTTACTGTTGGGTTTTTGGCCGGTTTGCTGGCCGAGTGGTCTGTTGTTGACATTTGGCCTGGTTGTAGTTCCGCCGTCTACGGTCGACGGTCGCCCGCCACCATCGGTACCGCCATTCGGCCGGTTATTTTGATTTTCAATAACGGTTATTATTACAGTTTTGTTGCTGTTGTTCTGGTTCTGCAAAAGTCCGTTAATGACCCCGTTTATGTCGCTGTTTGGGTCGGTGCTGCTGGCCTGCAACGTTACCGTGTTTGGCCTGTTGCCGTGGCCCTGTTGTTCATACGGATTTCGAGGCGGCAACGTAGTCGTCGACGTCGTTATCGGCCCCCTATTGGTCTTCCGGGTCGTGTACTGTCCTTCCGTCACGGTGGTCGTCGGACGACTATCCTGCGGTGAATAGTCGGATCCTGAAGGTCTGGCTGGGTTTTCCTTGTCGCGGTGGTTGTTGCTGCTTTCCGGATATTCGTCCACATCTCCACCGAACTCGGGATCTGGTCTCTTGGTACTTTGCGGCCTTTGAGATGGCCGGGATTCTTCCTCGTACCCAGAACTGTAACCTGTGATGACGAGAAAAGGTTGTATTCAGTTTATAATACACAATGTACATAATATAGTCATGGTATAATAAATAGTATATGTATAGCAGTATATTCAAAAAACCACCACATTTTTGATTTCTGCATCCTTTTTCTCCCAAAAAAAGATCGATGAACAATGAAGTTTCGAAAGTAAATTACAGAAACATATCTGACATTTTCAAATATAAAACTGCAATGTTAGTACTCATATAACTCAATATTTTTAAGAATTAAACAATCCGTCTTCTGTAATATTAGTTATTATTATTTATGTGTAAATTATCTACAACTTATAAGTTAGAACTGTGTAACAAATAATTATGATTGGTTATTATTGTTATTAGTTAGTATTTTTTACCACATAAAGTGGTATGAATCAGGCCTGATTCGTCGACTATTAATCACCGGTAAAAATGGAAGAAGCTCCAACTCACCAACAAATCGTAGGTTCACAAAATACGAAAATTATTTGTATGTGTAAATATTACAATCTAAAATCTAAAACTAGCATACAGACTTTGAGTTTGACCTCATATATCACAGAAAAATTGTAATCAGCTATGTAATTTGGAGGGAATGTTATCAATGGTTGTCATTTGCAAAGGTATATAGCACTTTAATTAATTTGAATAACTATATTGAATTTCTTTTTTCGAACGTTTAAAATTAAAATTGTAGGCTACAAAGCGGTTCTCGAATGACTGAGCTTATGAGGCGATTTCCGATCCACGCAGGCGACGTGGAAGAAATTCTGTGCAGCCCCAGTCACACGACATGCCAGAAGACGCTCAAGCCCGAATGAGAATCATCACATGGTTTGGAATCAATCGCCAGAAGTTCATCCGCATAGTCGAGACGATTCTGTCGACAAACGAAAGTGATGAACGCGAAGATGAGGCCTTGCAAAGGGAACAAGGTAACGTGCGCGCTGCACGATTGTGACTGTCCCGACAGATAAAGAGACATCCTGCAGAATGGCGGACTCCGATCGGCTCGCCAACCGGATGACAGGCACGTTAATTCAAGGGCGGCGGATTCCGGTCGGCCTGAGAAGTCAGGAAGAGGTCCAGAAAATACTTTCATACAACATGTACAATTTTGAAAACGCATGAATGGTGGGTAATTTGGAGAGCTGTCCTGTCTACTCGCACGTATGTATGTATATATATATTGATATAGTCTTATATAGTTGATATAGAATTTGTATTATTATTAATGATATTATATTTTACATTATTGACTATATATTATGATATCATATTTGATATTATTTAATGTCGGAAATTCCGGTGTCGGCAAATTGAGTGGTCAGCCAATCAGTACGACACGAAGTGTATAATTGGTACCTATTTTGGTATACCTAAATAATCATTATTCATAACCTTAATATTATTTCAGATTTTATTAATAAAAATTCTGAGTCGCCACCACAGAGTAATACGAATTAGAGAATTATCAAGTTGAATTCCATAAAAATGTTAAATGTGACCTATGAAAAATATACTACCAAATTATGGTACAACCATATTCAGGCTACGAAGTGGAATCAAGTATTTTTTAACATATTTACGTTTGAAAACCGTTTCCTTCAAATAAAACTAAAATTTTTATACAAAAAAATAAATAATATGATTGATTGCTCTGAAACACTCCAAAACTTACATTTTAAAATAAATGCAAAACATTGTCGGGAAAAAAACTTATTTTATATAAAAAATGTAACCACGTCATATACATGTCAAATCCACCATCAAATATTCTAATGTTAGCTGGTAATTATGTTGAAAATATTGATTTTTGTACTACACTTTGATAGAATTTCTGTTCAAATATTAAAAATAAAAAAATAAAAATTATAAAGATTTTTGTTTTTATTTTTATTATTTATTTAAGTTTTTCATATATTTCTTTGTATTTTGTGTAAACAATTTTGATTTAATTTTAAAACTGTTGTAAATTATTTTTGTAAATTATAAATTCGTACCTATCATTAAAGACTCATTGCTATAAACAGTATAAACATATTATGTATTATATTATATAGAAAAAAAATGTATATTGGAATCAAATTTCCGTTGATCAAGATTATTATTATTAAAATGTTCTGAGCAAAAAAGTCCGAAACATATTTAATTAGTAATAATATTATTAACAATACCTATTATAATTATTGAATTTTTTTTATAAATTATTTTAAATACTGTTATACATATTATAAATACCTACAGACTTTTTTTAAAAGTATATTATTCTTTTCATGATAATTAATTAAATTGATAAATCATAATATAAGTAACATTGTTATTAATATTATTAAAATTATAACTATAGCATTTTTTTAAATATTATTTAATATATTATATTATCGCAGTATATTATATATACCGGACTTTTTAAGTTCAGGACTTATCTACAGCGGAAATTTTTACCCGGAATTTTTCACTACGAATCGAAAAATATATATGTAGAAACAAAACTAAGTAACGCTGATGTATTTCTTGTAAAATTTGGGACTTTGTAAATAATGAATTTTGTAAGAGCCTTACAAAATATTATGTTTTCAAGGGAAAAGCGAGTTCCTTTTGAAGGGTTAAATCTGTTTAGTGATAATTTTTTATGTTTGTAAAATAACAATAATCATTGTATATTTTTATTTTCAATAAACAGGTTTATAATATAAAAGTTCACTCACTGGAATCTTCGGGGCAGATCTTACGACCATTGAGTCGGATGAAGCGCAATTTAGGACTGCCCGTCGACCGGTTGAACTTGACCATTATCCTTGACAGTACCGGTGGCCCGGGCTTCAGTTTTTGGTTTAAGTTCAACACTGTGAATTTCACATTGTCACTTGTCGTTATTTCTCCCATCCACGACTGAAATTGAATAAACGGCGTGATAATTATATATTATATTATCTATAGATACACATCTTATTTTGTGACCTAATCTAACGGCGTTTAAACCTTAAACAAACAGAACGTTTTAAAATACCAGATTTTATGACGTCACGTATTTTTCAAATCATGCACAGTGGGCACGAATGATAAAATATTCTTACTTCGAGATTTTATATGATCGTTCGATGATAAATGTATAATAACTTTAAACCCATATCGTTTTTTTTTAAATATTTAAAATGATTTTTCAAAATTTTTGATGTGTTAGGTAGTACGTCTAGATATGTTTACGGTTTACCTATTAGGTATCTATTATAAATTACTAGGTACTTTAAATTAATACTTTATTCAAGCTTAACTTATTCGTCCAATTTAAGTCATAAACCATAATAGTTATATACTTAATGTAAGCGTATTAGCCATTAGGCATAACATATTAGGCAACTATAACCTAAAAATATGACATCAATGAATACTAAATTACTTTTATTCATAATAATATTTTATAGAAAAAAAACTGTAACGATTTATATTATTCGGTTTTCCCGACGTGCGAAAGTGTGAGGTACTATTAATTGATTGGAGCACGGAAATTCACATCCAACTGGAGATCTAACCTAACCTATATTTTATGCATATTTTAGAGTATAGATATTATACTATATACAAAACTTACTACCATCAAATCTGAAGGTCGATCCAGTTCGATGTCCAGTCGGATGCCCACCAGGCTCTCGTCAGTTCGCAGCGATATTTCGCCATACCACCTGTTGCTTTCCGGTTCCGAGCCTTCATAAGTGAATATATCAGGGCAAGGTGATGGTGGATGGGGTGCAGCCAAAGACGAGCGAACAAACAGCACCCATACTAACGACAACAGTCCATATACTTTTAATGGCTGCTAAACGAAAGAGATAGAATGAAACAACAAAAATGTATCAAATACATTGACGAAGAAGTGTAAGAATTACGTTAAAATTATAGTACGGTTGAATTAATCACTGTTTATTATTTGACATTTTGACGTACCATTTTTTTTGGGCTAGATGTGTTATTCTTTGTGATTTGCCCCTCTTCTTCCTGGACTGATGTATTTTAATAATATTATTATGCTAATATTTTTGCTGTCAAATCTGCACAGGATTACGTTTCTGAACTAACAGAGTTTTTGTCGTCGTCTTCGTGGCGCAGATTTTACACATGTACATCTCACTCGGATTTCGGTCTCAGTTAAGGTCTAAAACGATCTGTAAACACCATCATAAGACTTGAGGTTTTTTATAAGACTAACATTCTCACTTAAATCTTCAGCAGATTTCTTTGAACGTAATATTACAGTTAATAAGTATTCATAAGTTTGAAAAGTAACAACAAAGTGTATATTTAAGTTTCAAATATGGGATACTATACGAAAAATAGGTATTTAGATTTCTAAAATTAAATACTCACATCGTTGTAGTGTCCTGTAATTTCTTCCTCACTCCGGTCAGGATCTAAAATAATATAATCACATATAAATATTAAAATATACTGACGACGTGTTGAGACGTTGAAGCCCGAAGGACGACTGCTTATGTTTATCTCTGTCTCGTATATTATTATTATTTATACGTTTATACGTATCCAGTGGTTGAAAAACAGATTTTGAATGAATATCAAAATAATAATTAAACTAACCTACTACTTAAAAATTATAAGAATACAATAAGTAGTATTTTTCGATATTTAATTAATTCAAATACACCCAGCTAATATGATGCATTGTGTGTAATACTGACCATAAGACTGATTAATGATTATATTGTATTTTGAAACAATTCAAATTTCAAACGGCGTTCTATTAAAACTTTGCAGATGAGTTTCTTTATAATACTATAATAGATATTTAAATTTTAAATTATTCTAAAAATCGTATTCATTATCATTATAAGAATGACTTCTTAACTAACAAAAAGTTAAAATAATGATATATATTGCACTATGTTATCGTTTTTATGTTTAATCTTTTATACTATGTTATATTTTATCGGGAATACCTACTCGGTGAGTAAATTTTTTATAAACAAGTTAAATTAGCTTATAATATTTAGGGTTTTACCTCGGGTTTTACTTTTTTAATTTTTATTTTAAATGTACTTTTTTAGCCTCAAAATTAAAATGTTAAACATTTGATTGTTGATAAACACTAAAAAGTGATTGTGAAGTATACAATTAAAATCACTAGTTTCAATTTTTTGTTTTAAATAATATATTTTAGAAATAATTGCCTCGTCGTTCAAAATATAAGTTATCTAACAACCTATAGAAACTAGAAAAAATAATTTTTAAATTATTCCTCAGGTTGAAATGTATTTATTTTAACATAAACTAAATTAAGGTTATAGCGTACAATTATTTATTATCTACTTACTTATATCAAAGCTTTGGTTTAAAATCGAATGATCATTTAAATGCATAACGTTGTTTACCTTCAAATTATCATTTATATAGCTCCCATATCCAGTCATACATAATATATTCAGTAGAAGATACATTGACATTAACGAATAACATATATTGTAAACGCATGTGTCGATTTCATATGTTTTGCCGTTTTTATGTATTATATATAATATACATAGTTTATAAATAATGTGTTACTTATCACCACGCTATTGATTGAAATATAATGAATGCTTAATAATAATAATTTAACAAGCGCGATTATAAACATATATATACCTACAAATTACCTACATACCTAATATTATGATGTTCATACAATTGTACATATTATTATCCACATAAAGTAGGTACGTACGTGACGACCGTATAATCTGGTTTTGAATCATTAATTTATTTATAGAAGTGACTTTTATTATTATGTCACACAAAACTTATTTTTATTCAATCATTAAAAGGGTTTTTCGCCCAAGTCAAAGAGGATTTCCACACTAGTACGGCCCATAACCTCCTCAAACAATTTCAATAATTTCATATTCTTGAATCTTAGTTTTACTTATATTTTACAATACACATATTACAGATTGTAACAAAGGTATTCTTGCTTAAATTAAAAAAGCGTTTAATTTTTTTTTTTAATCAAAATACCTTATTGTAACTGCATAATAGGTAGTATCATAAGCTAAATCTACGCATACCAAATATAATGTAAATATATAATACTGTATCACTGAATCTGTAATCATGTAACATATACAATCATACCTAAAGTATCCATTAAGAACAAAAAAAATTTTTTCAAAGCTGTATTTAAACTTTTTATTTATTAAATACTTTAAATAATATTAATACTCATTAAGTCATAAATGGAATTTGTTTTTAAAATTATTATAACTATTTTTTTTATACATACAGCGACAATAAAACACTAGGAAATGGTTTTGTAAAATTTTATTTAATATATAATATAATATTTATTATATAATTACAACAAGTACGAACAGTTTTTAGTTATTTGTTACAATGCATGTAAATCCTAAATACAAAATATAAATACAGCTGAGTTTTGATAACTCGATAACTCGAAAACTTGAACTAGTATTTGAAGATTAGGTACAACTCAAAAAATTCGAATTTATTTTTATTCCCTTTGAGATCCGAGTTATCGAGACTCGGTATTATAATAATGAGTAATGACTATAATCAGGTTAAAGTGCGCTTTTGTTACATTATCAGATTACCAACATGGCTGTATAAAATATTTCCATCGAATTGATTAGAAGTTAGAACTGAGTATTATAATACATTACTTATATTAAGCTGTATATTGTACTGTAATACGTAAGTTTTATTAATTAATTACTAATAAACATATTTGATAGAATCTTTAATCAAATTACAAATTCAATATTATTAAAATCTATTATAAATTACTGGACTTAAAAACATTTAATATTGTAGGTATGTATAGCTTTTTTTCTGTTAGAATAAAATTCGTAGTTATTATTGTTATGTTATAACAGATTATACCTTAGTATCTGTTCATTGATTATTACATAATATTATAATAACATTAGATATTATAAATGCCAATAAAATATAAACGAACCACGTCAGTATTATTATACAGTATACATTTTATAATAAGTACTTAATAATTGATAAACTTCAATGAATATTCATTCGTAAAATTTTGAAGTACTACCTCTACCGCATATTATATATGATTACAAACTTAGGTACCTATATTGTTTAAGACTTGGTCAGTTTCTGAATGAGGAATAAACTAGACTTGGCCGCAATGTAGATACTACTACTTACTATGATTCGCTGTCTTTTCTGAGAAGAAATCTAAACCTTTTACTTTTTTCTGAATCTTCTTCTCCCCATCATCCTCGTAAGTCATAAGTGAGCACATTCGATAATGATGTTTTATTCCTAATTCAGAAACTGACCAAGTCTTAAAAAATACAAATAAAAGAGAAGTGTTGCTCTTTAATGTAGGAGTGCATTGAGGTTATGAATTAAAAAATAGCAGACTTGGCCACAATGTAGATTTCACTACTTTGATAGGCCGACTTTTTTGGGAGGGATTTTGGAACTTTGCCTTTTTTCAGCCTTCAGCGTAAGAGTATGCATTATGCAATTTGTCATCAATGTTTTTTGTGAAGTTATCACGTAAAATTATCATTCGCAAACCGACGAATATTATTAAAATATTCTGTATTTGTATGAGTATATTATATTTTGTATTTGAATAAAATAAATGTACGAAAACATGATTATGTTTTATAATTAATATATATATATATATATATATAAGTCAACTACAAACAATTTCTTATTACCATATTGTAACGCTGTTTGAAAGTAAACGTTTATGCGTGCTAAGCGCGCCACTTCATACGTTTAGAAATACACACTCTGGAGAGGCATTAATTTTGAAAAAAATACTATTTTTAGATTTTTCCCTTTAGTTACACTGTAAAATCTACCTTTGTGCCAAATTTCACGTTTCTACCTATACGGGAAGTGTCTTATAATTTTGATGATCAGTCAATGAGTGAGTGAGTCAGTGATTCAATAACAATATTGCAAATTTTTAAATCCTGCCATTTTCAAATGGCACAATATTAAGGGCTCATTTTCTTATAGCGTCCTAAGCTACTAGAGGTTAATCTATGTTTTAAATTTCAAAATTGTATCTTAAGATGAAACAGAGATATATGGGTTAGAAAAAAAGGGCGAATTGGCTCGTGTAAAGATACACTGGCATTGCTGTAACTTGGCCTGGCGCACTGCCGTGCGCTCAGATTTATACTATATTATCAAGAAAATTGTTCAATAGTGTATAGTATACTTTGTATTAATTCAATATTTCCATATTATGTAGTATTACTGATTAGTGAAGTGTAATAAAGGGATCGGAAGTTTACCGTGGTAATCATTACAATCAATCAAACACACAACACACGAATTTACTGTTAGACTAGCGCTATTTCATTTCCAATGAAAATATAATTAAGGTCACTAATAGTAGGTATAGGGATCCTAAAAAAATAATATGTTAAACCATTTATGTAGTAATAAATAAAAGCTGTCTAAGTATAGTAGTTTCATTAGTACAGTCGAAACTATATCGATATATAGTATATACTCTTTACAATAATCCGCGGATAAGAATTTTGAATACGTATTATCTGCAGTATTTTGATTTTAATAATATTCGTATAATCAATGATGTAAGACTTATTATATTATACCTACTATAAGGTATTTTTATTTAATTTTTCCAATATTTTTGGTACATTTTAGATGCTGAGCGGAGCGAGGAATGTATTGATTTTACCATAATGTGTGTTTTTTTTGTGCCTGTCATCACGTTTTGGGGCAGTAAAAGTGCTTCGATTTTTTATTTCAGTAGCTCGTTCGATCAGAAAGTGAATCTAGTTGGTACTTTGGGGGGTTAGTAAAGTAAAAAATTCTTAATATTTTTCTAAATAATCAGGATAAACAAACTAAAAATTAAGGGAAAAACGGGAAATTTTACGCACAATCAGTTTGCAAAATCGAATTTGGTTTTTGATATAACTTTAAAACAAATGACCATAGATAGGTACATGAAATTTCACCGAATGTTTATATAAGTATATTCTATCCATCATGCAATTTTCAAAAATGTTTGACTTAACTTGAACTATTCAATTATTCATAGGTATTTGCAATTTTCGATCATTATTGATTTTAGATTCTGAACGAAGTGATGAATGTAATGATTTTACAATGATGTGTTTTTTTTTTTTGTGTGTGTGTACAGCACATAACTAGTCGAAATAATGCTTCAATTTCAAACTTTGGGGGTGGTTACTGATGTAAAAGGGAATATTCTTGGTGCATTATAAGTCAAAAGTAAACATTTTCTAAAAGTTTTCAAAAAAATCGAGAAAAACAAAAAAAAATGACAGAAAAACGGGAATTTTTACGCAAAACCAGTTTTCGACCAAATCGATTTTTTTATAATATGTTTGTAATTCAAAAACTAATCACTGTAAATACTTGAAATTTTCACTAAATGATTACCTATGTTAGTATTATCTATATAGGTACAGTTAAATTTTCAAAAAATTTTCGATTTTTATGAAAATTTTTTTTTGAAGTGTCGGTAAAAAAATTTTGGATCACCAAAAAAACTTGAAAATTTTCTTTTATAAGCGTTTATAGTTCAAATTTTTACGAAATCTGTCGAAAACGCGAAAATTTGTAAGTAATTTTGTATTTGATAAATCATAAAAATGTTTGTGTTTATAACTTAAGATTAAAAATACAACACTAAGTTTTCCATAAGTTGTCCTTCATGTATTTATATAGAAAATTTGAAGCGTCATTATAGGAAAAATGTTTTGAGCGTTTGAGTTTTAATTTTTTATGAAATCAGGTATATGTATATCTATGATAATATAAGGTATTATGAATAATGATAACTACATGCAATGTTTTTGAAAAAATTGATTGACCATGCCTTATTCAAGTTGCGTCCTAATTGAAAAATAATATATTTGTTTCAAAATAGAATATTAAATGACAATATTTTAATATAATATATCCTAAACTGACAAATCATCTCCGTTCAGAATCGTTTTTCGTATACAATGATACCTATCATTGCATTCAAATCTAACCTACCCTAGTCAGAGGTCCACCCCACCACCTAATGTACAGCAGAGCGACATCCACTTAACCGCTTTTTTTTTTAAATTAATATCGATAAAAATGTATTTGTTGGGTAGAAAAGCTTGACAATAGCAGTGAAAAATAAAATAAATTCATAGTCACAATTGTTTTTTATAAGCATTCAAAGTTTGAATTTTGATAAAAAACGTAAAAATCACAAATTATTTTAAGCTAGAAATTCATAAAAATGTTCTTTTTAAATCTAAGATATGAAAATTTAATTCAAGATTCCTTATGAGTATGTTTACCTTTATCAAAAAAAAAATTTAAAAAATATCAACCGGAAAGTCAAATATTTCAATAAGTTATAATAATCTATAAAAATATATCCTAGACAGATAAACCGTCTCCGCTCAGAATCATTTTTCAAATATAATGATATAATATCATTGGATTTAAATTTAATTCCATCCATATTATAGTAACCCACACCTAACCTATTATACTATACAGCAGAGCTATGTCCACTTTCCCGCTTTTTAATTACGTTTTTTTGTTCCGGTTAGGGATTTTTATGAATTAATGCATATTTTGAAAAAACTCTAAATAAATGTATATTTCATCAAACTGCAATTACTTTGTTAATTTCATAACTTACTAACGTAAACGAGAAAATATGAAATTATAGTTTATATTATTATTGCTAATATAGTAATATCTTTATTGCTTACCTATATTTACTATAACTCTACAATTCTAGGTGTATTATTCATGTATACGACCGATAATCGCTCGCGATAGAATGGTGTTGCCGATAAGACATAATGACTTCCATTATAAAATCTTTAGTTAATTGGGTTATAACACGCATTCGCAAATCTAATAAACCTAGATTTTAATAGCCATTGATATACATACACGACTCCGTATAATTTTAAATGAAACTTTGCATACAAATGTTTTCTCTTATTATTTTTAATTTTAGTTGTTTGGTTAATAAAAAAATCAAGTAGCTGGTTAAAATATAAAACATAATTATATAATTATATTAAATAGATATTAGATAATAGGTAGTCATATGAAAGGAATTAAGTATAAAGAAAATTATTAGCTAATAATTAATTATACAAATTATATGACATATAAAAATATTAGAGTTGTCAAAATGAGATGTGGTGTTCCGCAAATTTGCGGAATCGTTCACCATCGGTATGGTGTGCCATGATCCACGGGTACTGGATAGTTTACTATGTAAACTAATCTAACAATGTAACTTAACCTATAAGTTTTATTTTTTAACCAACGACGCAAACCTAACTTATTTGAATCTTTAAAAAACAAATTCTGTACTAATTTGTTCTGTAATGATTCGTTACATCATCAAAACCCGAGTCAAACCCATAGTTTTGTATATTTGTATTTAATTTTAAATAAAAAAAAAAGTTACCTATACCTATATTAATTTAGAATACATTTTTGATTAGTAATAAAATTTAAAAAAAAAACATTTCATTTTTCTAAGGGCATAGGTACTTTGATATTTATTGGGCATATTTGTATGCATTTTTTAATGTTTTTAAGGTCATAAACATCCTAACCTTACTCATGACTTCAGGAGTAATAATAAATACAGATGTTATATCATAATTTATTCTCACCATAACATAAAAATTAGGTAGATACTTATACATGTTTTGATATTATAGATTTATATGGAAAATAAATTACACTACGCCAAATTTAAATCACCTATGTACTATAGGTATTGTTATATTATTCTGATAATACTTTTTTCTTCCAATAATATTATGTATAGCTTGTTTAAAAAATATATATATATGTTTTATATAGATAATCAAAAAGACCTATGATGCAGTATATTATACATATATTATTAAACGGAACTCATTATGAACTATAATTGTATTACTAATTACTGCATAAAATAAATCTTGCTCTGCTCGCGTCACTTATACATAGGTAATAAATAATAATATATACATTTTAGTTCGCGAATTGTTAGAATACCTAGTATAATGTACATAATATAATGTATGTACCTATTACAAGAACTGCAAGACGAAATAACCATTAAGAATTTATAGATGGATAATTAAACAGTAATTTCGAACAAACGCAATTGGAATGCCAATCGGTTATATTGGTTTGTCTGTAAAATGATATTATTAGTATGTATAAATATGGACTGTCAATAGTGTCTATTAATATACTAAAATATATGTGTAATAATTCAGATATATTATAATTTATAATACAGGTATAGAGAAATCCGAACATCTGTATTCGTATAATATTTTTTAAACGACAAACAATGATGATAGGAATCTTGAGATGTAAAATGTACATTTCTTGCCAACAATTCACGTGAATTTATAGAAAATCAATGAGTTCAGTACATTTTAAATGTTTCTGTAACATAAGCAGTGGCGGATTCAGAGGAGGGGAACAGGTGCACGTGCTCCCATAAATTTACTATCGACAATTTTTTTTTTTATCTAACTACAAGTATATAAACGAAAAGTTAATAATAAATAATACTATCAATTAATAATTTTATAATCATTATTTGCATTCAAGCTGATAAAACAGGATTTACAGCTTTAGTGTTTTATCAATACCTATTTATAATTATGACCATTAGTTATTAATTAAAATTAAAATTATACAATTTATAAATGTTCCTTCCCCTATCGAAATATCGAAGATCCTCCCTTGAGCGTAGGCACCCTCAGAAACTTAGAAACACATTTAAAAAAAAACTTGAATAAATAGTCATGTTTATAATGATTTAAGAATGGTAATAACTTTATAGGTGCTTGATGCTTCTATATATAGATATTAAAAATTAAAATTAAGAGTCGAAACATGAGAGGTAGGTAAAATGAAAGTAAAATTATGTAGGATGGACATATTGCAGTGTGAAAATCAGTTGGGTAGTGAAAAGGCTTATAATTTATATTGATGTCCATTTTAGCCAATTAATATCTATAAATAGAATTATCATATTATACAACCTTAGCTAAGGACTTCCCTTTTTGTATAATGTATTATATCAACCGTTCAATCATCAAATTATAAATATTAGCCATGTAATGATGTTTAACTCTATTCCATACCTAACCAACTTAGCATACTCTACGTCTTTCCTGTTCTTACATATGCTGGCTCCTAATGGGCCCCTTTCGTCGGTCCCTCATAACGAAAATTATCAAATCCATCCAAAACATCGGTATACGTATAATAACGAAAATACCCACTATTATCTCAAAAACTCGGTTCTTCTTAAATCCGCAAATTTCAAATCCATCCAAACCAATGTTCTATACAAAAGCATTGTATTTTATTAAATTTCAAACAATTATAATATTCGACTTTTAGGCAAAGCATGCCCCTTCCCCCACCAACTCAAACCATACTCATTCATATGTATAAACCACTAAACAAAAAATAATCACCTTCAAACTTCTATTCACTAGAAGTGTAAGCCTGTCATAGTAAACGGGAAAGCCATCCCTTTAAGGCAAATCAAAGTGTTTAATTTGGTGTTCGTGGGTCAAAATGTATTAAAAAATAATGTTTATTGGTAATAAATTGATAGGAAAAATCGCCAATCTTAAAAATCTATTTTGATTGAAAATGATTTCTATATATCACTTCGCCATACGCGTTTACCTGCCAAAAGCGATGGTTTCAATAAAGTTTAATTATTTATTATATAAATAAAATGAATAAATTATAAATTATAAATTTATAACTAGGTACTTAGAAACAAGAGTTAGTCATTTTAACGATTAATAATGTAAATCTGCATTGTTAAAATCGAGTCAGGCCATATGTGACTATAGTCTATACTAGGTAACCTTACAATTTTTACTTAAATACATAATATGTGCGATCATAGTTCAATTTTTGGAGGGACCGAGGGGGGCTTGAGGGTGAATAATACCATAATAATTTATGCTATTTGTTGGCCATCTGAAAAATTAAGAGACTTCATCCTATGTATGTTACTATAGTCTATAAGTACTTAAAACATAAATGCATAAATTATTTACCATGTTAATTGGACACATACTACTTCATAACAATCTACTTAGCAGAATAATATAAAAGGTGCCATCGAGTGGGAAAAACAGCAGATGGTGACCACCACTGGATTGCATAAGTCAAATAGTAAGGGATATGGACTGCAGATCGTAGTGTGAACTGAAAAGAAAACCAGAAAAGCATCCTAAGTTGAAAATTCTTGTCAACTAGGTTTAGGAGCTGTTAACACGAGAAAAAGTATTTACTCAAGGTTAAAAAATAGGGAATGGTAGTAAAAAAACATTTAAATTACCTATATAATAAATTATGAAAGTGAAAAACTATGCATAACATAACATACCAAATGTAATTTATTTAAAATTTTTAAATACAAATTACACCTAAAATAATTTACTAAACATTTTGTGTTATTAAACTTTACACCTTTTACATTATTCGTCGATACGGCGGAAATTTGATCGACGTGTTCTAAATAAATACTGCTCTTTCTCACCCGTGTATATAGTAGTGGTACTTATACCTACTAATTACATGCAAATGTGACAAACTTCCATCCGGAAATATCAATAATAAAACATGTAAAACAAAACAGTTACCAACCTACTTATTTATATTGAATTCATACCTACATCGCTACGGAGACAAATCGCTAGTACTTGGATTTCGGCGCTGGCGATACTGTTGGTATAATTTCAATTTAGTAGGTAATATTAATAGTAATATTTAAGTCAACGGACTATAATGACACTATAATTGAAATTTTCGACGACGTTAAATCGCGTCGAAAGCGTGGGTAAGCGTAAAACGGAAAACTATACGTTTGATAACCAACAGCGAGATACACACGTCTGATCTCTACCACCATTTACCTAGGTATACCGGAATAACAATATTATTTATTAAAATAAAATAAAATTTTACGGTCCGTCAGTCGGTAGCTACGCCAACTGTGGTCCGGTTGCGACTGTTTCTGAATAATGAGTAGTGAACTAGTGACTTCTCGGCGCTGCCGCACGTTTCTTACCCGAACGACAGCCGCGAGTGCGCGTATAGGCAGGTAGGTACGCGTACAACACAATAACAATAATAATAATAATAATATTATGACGGCGTTGATGATAATTATAATATTATAAAGATGATAGTGACTATAATACGTCGTTCGTGTTATTATTATTATAATATTCCGGAAACGCGATTGTCCGCTACAGGCGTGTCGTTTTAAAGGGGAAAGGGAATTGTGTATAGTTGAAGTCTGAAAACTAGTTTTCCCCACCAATATGAATTTTCACGACGCAATGTCCAAACGGCTGTATAATTATAGTTGTTATAGCACGCGGATCACTGTAAAAAAATAGTTTTAATAAATTAAACTATACCCTAACATCATAACATGATATAATTTGTACTTAATATACAGAGTGAATCTTTTATTAGTAAACACTAATTTTCTCGAAAACTTTTAAAGTTTTTTAGAGTATATTATTTTGTTTTTCCAAAATCACGTTTAGTCTTTTTTTTAAATATATAATATATGTTGTACACATTTTTAAGTTATTCACTTAATTTTCTAAGCATCATTAAAAGTAATTAAAAGCAATAAGTATTGTATAGATTTTTAATTTCATATAATATGTAGTACACTAGTACTACGAATATTATATAATATTAATATAAATAATATGATATAATAATATAATAATATATTATATAATTACCTAGTTATAACTTATAAGTACTTAAAATTTTAAGTTTAAACGAGCGAAGTGGAATGATCAGGAACTCGGGAGTACTTCGCCAAATGTTCATTACTCCATTCGTCATGGGATAAGCAATTACTCGTTAAAAATTTTATTTTATTTTTTACTTTTCGAGAGAAATAGGTGTTTACCTTTAACAGAATCACCTTGATCAAGGCCGTGATACTATTAATATCATATTCACGTCACGTGTCCGATGAACAAATTCCTTATTCTACGATTGACTTCTTTGGTAGGTTCCTACTAGGTATACTTACACCGTAACACAGTTACACCAATACAGTATTATGTTATACTAGTATGTTGTTCTGTGATAACTTAGTAACGGTACCTTTACTGACTAGGAACTCTCATTGAAATATGTGTTGTTCAGTATATTTTGGAGCGTTTTATCCAATTTCGGGCCGAAGACTGCATATTGCATAATTAGTCATATATAACATGTCATTTTTATCACTTGAATGGCTATATTATAAGTTATATAACATTATTATAACTCAAAATATGCAGCCTAAAGCTATGATTATATTATACGATGTGGGAAGAGCTATAAGTGCTATTTAGCCGTGTCTATGATTTTGTTGTTGTTATTGTATGATTATTTTATACTGTTTATAGAGTATAGAACAGTAAAACAAAGTAAACATTATTATTACATACTATACAGTATACCTAGGTGGCTATGTATTATATTTGTATTGGGAAATGAAACGATTGTAAACTTTAATAAACAATATAATATTAATAAGAAATGATACGCATCGACCATTTTGAGCACAAAACGAGAAGTCTATAGAATGAGTCACGGCGGTAAATCCAAACAGTGACTCAGGTTTATTTGATTAGTTTTTTTTTATGGTATTATAAAGTTTTAATCGCACGAACTATGCATTTTTTTCAATCTAGGATCTAGATCAACGGTCTTCAACCTTTTTAGGCGGCGGGTCACCTGTTATTCTTAAAAACTCGCACATTTGTAAAAATAACATGCATAAAATACCTATTTGAAAATAGACTGGTATCGGGTAATTGGCAGATGAATATGTAAAGAAGTTTTTTTCCACAAAACATCATTTTGTAATTTAATAGTTCAGTGTTGTTAAGTAGCGATCCTTAACCAGTGCCTCACAGTGGACCATGGAATACTTAATAAAAATGTTTAATTTACTTATAACTTTACTGTTAATAGTTAGCAAAGGAATTTGCTTTGAAATGTTAAGAATTAATGAAATCTTCAAGACTTGAAGTAGTGTGGTACTTATGACTGAACAGACTGAGTACACGCAAATAACTATAATTTAATAGATTTGAAGCTGTTAAAATATTTTTCAATACTTACAAACGATTGTCCAGATTAAAATATTCAATAAGGAAATTTAAAAATGTATATAACAAAATCAATATTATTAAGCTGTTTTGCCAACTAACACAAGATTAACTTAATGATTTCTTAATGGCATTTACCCGTTTGTTGTACAAACAAAAGTTTTTTTCATTTGAAACCTTGTAGGTAATATAACTATAAATAAGAAACATTTTCATCGATTTTCATAAAAGGAATATGAATTAAAAAGTATATGGGAATAACATAAATTATTTTTTTTTATATAAAAACATAAAAATTTAACAATTAATTATGAAAATAATTATTATAAATATATTCCAGTAAGAATAACAATGGTTTAAACCACGGCTTTAGATAATACTTATGCATTTTATCCAAAGCTGTGGTTTAAGTAAAGCATTTTAGTATTTGTTAAACTATACATATTACATACAAACTCTTATCACACAATAATAATATAATATGTTAACAAAAAATTATGTATAAAGTATTGATGAAATAAAATTAATAATAATAAAAACTTAAGATTTATATTATTGTCAATTAATTAAATTTATAGAGAGTTGATTCAAAGTTAATACCACACAATATGTTCACCAATGACCAAACGTATGGACCAAAAAATTCTTCAGGCTTCTCTTCTTCTACATATTTAAATTTAAGATCTGGGAATTTCTGTAAAAATATGCAATTAATGATAAATATTGTTTTTTTTTTTTTTAGAAAACTTAAGCTAACTATAACTAAAAACATTTTGCAATTTTACCTTCATAAGGTCTCTAGGCCATTGAAGGGACCAATGTTGCACTCGGGATAGCATTGTATTTACATCAGATGAATTCAATAATTCTTCTTCACGCTCGAGTTTTGCTGAAAAGAATGTTATTACCATATCTATGTTCTGGATTACGTCATGGAATGCTTCATGGCTCTTTAGCGGCTCAAACACCTTACGTTGGTAAAGTAGAGCATACACTAAATTAGGATTGTGTATTAGCTGATTGGATAGACACGAATTTATCACTTCCAATACTATACGCAATGCTTCATCAATGGCACTCATCTACAACATAGGTCATGTGAATTTCATATAATGAAATCTAGTAAGTCTACATAAGCCAAATTTAAAGGTTCATGGTATTTAAAAACTAAACTAACATCTTGGTTTGGGCATCTTAAAAATGTTTTTGAAAGCACTTCATATAGGCTCAACATTCTTTGACAAACATATGGATGCAGCTGATTGAATTGCGATGACATGTTTGCTAATGCCGCAAAACAATTAATGTGTAAGTATTTATCCTGAAAAGAATGTGAATGAACAAAATGAGTAAGAGGAAAGAAAACATTTTTGGATTATGACAAGAACATAATTGCTTACTCTCATTTTCAGTAAATTGTATTGTGCTGTCCTCGTAGTGACCAAAATTATAAGACCTCCTAGAGAGATTTCTGATAACACTCTTTCTTGATACCAAGTAGCACCTTTCAGTATAATACTATGGACGGTTTTATTGAAGAGTTGATCTTCTGTCAGTATTAAGAGTACAATAAGTGCCATGTACATATGTTGAAATCTACTGCTCTGTGTATTGTAAATTGTTCTTAAAAGTGGAATCAGCTAAAGTAAATAAGTAATTTATATAGAATTTTTCTGCATAAAATACAAGTGAAAATAAATATTTCATACCACTACTTCAATATCAGTGCGAGCCAGAAGAAATGATTTAAAGCTGGAGTTACAGTGTATTAGATGATACAATAATAAAGTCTTTTCTTCACTTAATGGAGCATCTGGATTCTCACCTAAAAATTGGTAAATTACCACAAGATTATCTGTAACAAACAATACGTTTAACAACAATTTTAAGAATTATTTAGTCATAATTTAATTATTGTTATTATTTTTGAAACAATCGTTACCAGATAGCGAAGCAATGCAGGTACGATATGGGTTTCCCTTTGGAGGCGGCGGTGATGTACAGTGATTAATCAATATCAACAACACACTAATTGACAATGAACTTAATGGACTCTGATTGGTTTGGACAGGAACATTAGTACTGAGTGTCAGTATATTCCATAAGTTTGCTTCAATAATTTACAAAAAATTAGTACTTAAAAAAAAAAAAGTAATTATATTCTCACAAGCTATTCCATAGAAAATTCCACCTCCTGACATAATGGGTGGCTTGATCTGTTCTGTATACCTTTGTAATAATGCTTTTGACAATTTTGGTGCATCAATATTTTCCATGAATATTCTTAAAAAAAATTATGATTCAAGTCAGGTAAGAATTTTCAAAATTAATTTAATGATAACTTACCTGTATATGATAAGACTACTAGATGGTTGAATGGTATACATTTGAATAGACAAAACAATTATAATACAATTTAAACTCTCTAAATGAATTGAATAGGTAGAATCCCTATGAAAAATAAAAATATTGTGTAAAATGTATATTAATGAAATACCTGATTACAACAACGTAACAAGTATACTCATTACTTACGTTACTTTTAATTCAGAAACAATTTTAACTAAAAGTGCTAAAAACTTGAATGATGTTGTTTCATTTAAATCTTCTGGAACAGCGTACTCCTTACGATCACCTAATGCTACTTCAATTCCATCTAAAACATAAGAAGAAAATAAATCTTTAAATGTGTTGTGCCTTGTGCATTTAAAAAATATAAACAACATTAATTTAACAATTTTATTGTAAACTTCATACATTGGAAATTTAAGAAACAGCAGAATGGCTGTAGATGTTTAATGGCACCAATGTTGGGCAAAATAAATTCTATGATTAAAGATAATTTAACTTCATAATAAATACATTTACCAATTGAATATGTAAACAATAAAGGATTATGATGATGTGTAACAGATTTTAAAGTATATTTGATTTTACTATACAAATTCTAGGTAGTTGATAAAATTAATCATGTTCCAATACTCCACAGATAAAAATTTGATTAATGTCTAATATTAATTTTATATTTATTAATTAAGGATAATAGTATTTAACACAATAATTCAATTATACTGTTACATGAAACTATTGAGAAATTCAGCAAGTTTATTGAAGTTTATGAATTTTAAATTATGGATATTATTATATAAGTTGTAATTGCTGGTTAATAATTCCTTTATACCACTGACCAACAGAAGAAAAAAAATATAATATATGGTTGTTACAATTCTTAAACTTCATAAAAAAAAGATTGGTATGATATATCTACTTAAATTGATTAATTTCTTAAAAGACATTTTACTTATTAGAATAAAATCTTAATAAGTAAAATAATCAAAGTGAGCAACATAAAATTTAAGTGTTGAATAATTAAATTCATATTGAAATTAGAAAGAAAAAGCTTTGAGTTGAATAGGTAATAACTCACCAGTTTGTAACTCAAATTGATTGATAAGCTCGATTTCTTTAGCGTTTTGGACAAGATATTTAAGAAAATATCGAGCAATAAACAATCCATTGAATACTTGCCACCGTAGAATATTGCTATGGACAATAAAATAAATATTTCAATAAGGGGATGCTTTGATTCTCAATAAGTTGAAAAGCTTACTTTTCTTCGGCTTCTAGCTTTTGGAAATCGACTTTATCCAACAGCAGTCTGATCAATGTCTTGAAATTTGAAGTGTTTCTGTTGTTAACAACCAGCGATTCACAGATGCTCTTGAGACGATCAGTCAACATTTTGTCATCTTGGCTGAAAAAAGAGGAATGTTCAAACGGTGATGGGATGCGAATACACTCGTCAATAAGAAGACCTCTGTAACTTTAATTGTCTACTCACCTACAGGTTGGCGGATTCAACGAGAACGTGAGGAATGTATCCCAAAAAGGGTCGTCTATTGTGATCTCCAGCTCACCGGCCAACCGCAGCAAACAGTCATTGTCTGCCAGTTCACCATGACTTGGTCCGGCGCCCATAATAACGACGGACGTTGGTTGCACCGACCTCGTAACGTCACCGCTCTGCTTTGTCAGCTAATGACACACTAGTGTCTTAGGAGCCGTGGCCGGCCGACAAACTCATCGGCCGGTGGTCGAGGTAAGTAAACGAACCGAAATGCCTCGTGTTCTATTGACCGGATCGAGACGCGAAATCGACGACGTAACGAAATCCAACGAACAAATAACGTTGGCGCTGGGCCGGTGAAACAGCAACAAAAACAATAATAAACGGACGATAACACTAACAACTAATAATATTAACAACGGCTGGTTAGTAACACCTCTCGATCGACTATTCGACTACGATCTCCAGTTTCTCAGTTTGTCGGTGTACTTTGTCTGCGGTACGCCCGCCGCTGATGTACTCGTTCGCATACGCTCTTATCTACGGCACACCGCGTGTTATCAGCAATGCTGCGATTGATAACGTCGGTGGCTCGACGCTCGAACGTGTCGAACTGCCGACGTTCAGCGCGCGCGGCGGACCCGCCACGACGGCAGATTTACGCGATTTTTACTCGAAAAGTGAGCACGCGACCCAGCTCGAACGACGTTTAATGTTTAAAACCAATAGACACTTATTAGTTAATATATTTTGCTATGTACCTAATCGACTCCGTAATATTATTTATAATCATTTTTATTTCCTTATCGTATTAAATTGTACGACACATGCGTGAGCTTGAAAGTCTGTACCTACTCTGCATAATGGGATAATGGATATTATTGTATTAAAGCACTCATTGCTCATCACTTTTAATATTTTTTTCATCGGAAAATAAGATTACACATCAAATGATGGGGAAATAAAATATTCATACATTCCTTTGTGAATTCGTGATTATCAGTAGGTATGAAAATTAGTTATAGGTATTGAATGCATTTAATGAAATTACGTTGAATTACTTAATAATAATTTAAGGCAGTAGAATCACGTTTTTGACGTTTTTGTTGTAAAAAGTATAGTGATAAACTGATAAACTATGAGGTACTTTTAATTAATTTAGTACTTACTAAAATTATTATATTAGTTGATCTCAGGTTATCAACTAAGTGCTGCCTAGTACCTATATACTATAATTATGATTAGTTATAATACAAATAGAAAAAAGTTACCTATTGAGAACATTATCGGTCAAGGTAAAATTTAGTGTGGTCTTTAAAAAGAGAAACAAATTAAAAATGCGGATAATACCTCTATCTATAGCCCGAACACAACATTTTAAAGCAACTAAATTGATAGGTACATAAGAAATATGTAAATTACATCTGATTACATCAGAAATGTCAAATGAGCCATACCACGGTAATTTGTTAATAGAAACTCATACTTAAAAATTATGCTATACGCAATGTCAACTATGTGTGGTATAGATTTATCGAAAGAACAGTGAACACCGTGATATTATGTCACACACATAATTTGTAATTTGTATGAAAAAAAATAGCTTATAGTCCATTTACATAATATAATTTGTTATTAAACATTTATACGTTTCAGCATAGATTAATTTGGGAAAATATAATTTATTATAATTATTTCTTATAAGTTATGCTTATGACGAACGTAAGGTATGAATTATACCTATACTTTTAGCTTATAGCCTATTGGCCTATAATATGCTTTATTGTTTTTTGTTCGTAGGAAGAAAAAATTAATTCCCGAGTAAATTTATCTGTTCTATATTTGGTAATCAAAATTAAAAGTTTTAAAACTAATTCGATGTTGGTGTACAAACGAGTTTTATTTTGTTCATACAAACAGACCATGAGAGGGCTACCGGTTAACACTGCAGGTTGATTTCTCGTTTTGTTTTGCAGGATTTGATTTCGTGATTTATAATTAGGTGTAGGTGTTCAGTTTTTTTACGTCTCGAAAATGCTGTTCTCATTTATATAATGGATATATGGATATAATGTTGGATAAAATCCCGTGCGCTCTCGTCACTCTGAAATAAACACAAGTAGTATATTATAGGTACGTCGAACATTCAGGCAAGCAGCATGCATGCTGTGCCATAATACCTATACAATACGCCTCCACTGCATGTTAAACCGTATAAAACTTTATTGTATTTTTATTATGGGTAGGAGCATTTGGTGGGTGAGACTATACAATGGAAACATAATATATTGTAAGTAGGTGCGTCATTTATGTCTCTCAGGTGTAATGAGTTAAAAATATGAAGTAAGAAAATAGAAAATGATAGTATTGAAAGGTATTTTAAGTGTTAAATTATTATTATATATTTTTTAACTCATCACTTCATGAAATATATTACGGGGGATAGGTACGAGAGTTTTTTCTTTCCAAATAAACAAATGTATTAGAATATATTTTGTTATGTATAATTTTTACTTACCTTTCGAAGAACCCACTGATAGAAAACTGTATCTTGTACAATCCAATGTACTGTTGAAGTCGACTGACCAGAATAGTGAGAGGTATATTAAAATATTGTGATTGAACAAATCGGTAAAAATAATTACAGCAAATTGAATTTATTTCTACTTATAAAAATCGACACATATAAAATTTACAAATTATTAAAAATATAACATCGGGTGAGCTACTGGATGACTGAGCACGGTGTTGATTCTCGTGTTTGCTTTTATAGATATTGATGGCCGACTTTGTATTCGACTTAGCGAGTTGCCGCCTTACTTATTTCCGTGACATTATAAGTAAATTGTTAAATTGTTATAGGTAATATGTACTAAATAATTTATGTTTATACAGCTGCAAAGATTATGATTATTTACTGTCCAAAATCCAAAAGTGAGTTAATTAATATTAATCTATTTAATGTTTATGCAGTTGTATAAATAATATTCTATTTATTTTCTTTAATCTAAAAGTATTTTAATGATTAAAGATATTTTATTTTTCAACTTTTATCTGTGCAGCTGTATTGACATTTTATTATAATTCTAAGTGCCTAATGATATATCATTGCAGGTATATTATAGTTAGGTTAGGTTAGGTTGATAAGTAATAAGTAATGACTTATAGTATAACACGAATAACAACAATCTGTCATCCGCTATGTGTCGAGACCAATACAATAGTATTATAGGTAAGTATATGTAATATATGTTATTCTATTGTTATTGAAATATATATTTATATAATTTAGAAATAAATACGCGCAAATACTATGTACCTCTATAGGTTTATTGGAATTTGAAAACGAGCGTAATTGCATGGTTATGCAATCGAATTTCGACAACTGTACGCATATATAGGTAATAACATACTTATTCATAATATTATTATAGTAATTCTATACTTCTACTACTTCTACGCTATAAAATCTATTGCGCCCTATACTCTTGTTTTTTTTTCATTTATAATTTTGTTTCTAGTATGCACTACTATATAAGAACCGAATATATATATGTACCTATATAATATATGATTTATTATATATACATAGGGATACATATAGGTATACATTTTGGATAGGTGGGTATATTATATACATATAATACTATTGTGATACGTGACGACCTATAATGTATGTTAATCGTAATAGTATATATATATTATATATATATTGTACTGTATGATAACGCATGTATATATATATTATATATATGATGATGGTTACAGACTTAATACGCGCGAGGTTCGAATGTAAAATGCAAAATAAGCGCGTGTTTTATAAATCCATTTTCTTTCACTGTTGTATAGCTATATGCTATTTTTGTTGTGTTTAGATTCTGAGCGCGAAACAAGTGAGCTATGTAACATATATTATATTCTATATTGGTTTTTATTATGAAGTGTGATATTTTCATCTCTTATTTTTTTTTTCATATCAACTTGCGTTTCGGGCTGTAATGAAAAAAAGAACCATCATATTATGCGGCTCTCCTCCGTGAAGATTTGTAAACCGATCGAACGCAGCAGATGGTGCTATTTAGACAAGTCATATTTTTAAGCCCCTCAATGGTTTTCCATAAAACCGCACGAAAGACTGTCTCGAAAACATTACACTGCAGCTTAAAAAAAAGTCAGTCAAATAATATACCTAAACTCTAAATGAAAATCGAGTGTCAACTGTATTTAGTGTCTATACAGGACCTGTATATTATATATATATACCTAGTCGTTTTATTATATTGATAAAAATAGATTAGATGAAATAAATATACCATTTTAATCATTGTTTGGCTTTATTTTGTCTGCAGTGTCCGATGATTTTTTGAAACCTACACTTACCTATACTTAGGTTTTTACTCAAACTTATATAGTTATAACTTATAACTTATAAGTTATATATATATATATATATATAAATATATTATGCATGCGATGCTCAGAGTAAACATGTATAAGTGTGTATTTTATTTATATAAGTGAAGTAGTGAACATACGTTTAACCGTATAAAATATAAGTAAGACCTATATAATCGAGTTAGGTACCTGATGTCTTTGGTGTCGATGCGGAGGGTGCGTTACGATTGCGTATGGATCTTTTTCATTATTACGATTGCGTTCATTCTACCTACCAATACTTAGTGCAACGTTGCCGTTGTTCAAAATCGTGAAAATTTGTAATATAACTTATTTTAGGAAACGATTGCTTATATTTGATACAATTGCATAAACGTTACCGAGACTATTATTTCCAGGCTATGTATTAAATAATTATATACAACCAAATTGTATATTTCCAACTAATATATGGGCTGAAGAACCTTCAATAAATAAAAGGTATCACATTTTTATAAATTATAAAAAAAGTTTAGAAGTATTCTTGTACAATATAACATTAAAGTTTATGTTCTGATACATAAAAATAAAGTGTCATAAAATATTTAGATTATTATTAATTCCGTAATTTTTACGTATTTTAATGTCAGAACAACAAATGGTCCAGAGAGTTTCCACAGAAATTTTAACGCTGAATTCTATAACTCACATCCACCAATATACTTTGTGCTTGAGGCATTGAAAGAAATTCAGGCTGAAACCAATATAAAAAAAATATATCTAAAGCTATTCCACCTAAAGATATGCAAAAAATTAACCATGTAATAAAACTATACGACCAATTTAAAATAGATGGTAATATAATAAATTTTTTTTCAGGAACTGGTTATCGATACCAACGTTTTAATTTATGTGTATTATTATTGTATTTTATATGCCTAAATATTTTATATTTTTTTTATTGACTATAATATTATAATAATGATTTTTTTAAAATTATATTATTATTATTTTTAATTTAATTTAATTTATTAGTACATGTTGGCAACGTTGCACTCATTTTCATACGCAATCGTAATGTTTTTGAGGCCTAGGTAGAGAAATCGTACGCAATCGTAAAAACGTACGCAATCGTTTTACTAAAAGGGACAATCGTACGTAATCGTATATCAGCGGATGCGGAGCCATCGATTCTTGAAGTCGTGATATTGTCATTTACCTTTTCACAAGCCTAGCTAAATACTATACACTTGATGGGAAGGTATATATATTATATATAATATATTTTAATATTTATAGTATTTTATTATGTCCGAATCGAGCATTTATTTGTATGATATCGCGTTGATGCTCGTAAATTATCCTTATTCAACTGTTTATCTTAAAATATAAAATATAATTTCTCATCGTACCACGAAGGAATCCAATCAGAATATTAGGTATGTACTAAACGATTGGGTATTTGGGTGTAAGGTTTGAACGTTCGATTGAATGAAATTTAATGTTATATATTAATGCATAGAGGGAATTTACCGATCCGCTTAAATCACCACATAATGTGTGCCATAGTGCATTATTATTTTCTCAATGGTAGAGTTAGTATACTTATGGCCGAATATTTTTTTGATCAATATAGGACCTATTGTTCGTGTTCTCGGAGTTTGAAATCGGGAGTTGTCGCTATATAGACTAAAATAATAAAATAGAATTATTCACACTTTTGTTATTATTGTGGATGCTGCCAAATCAAAACCGCGGTCGAAACAAAATATCGTATTGTGGCATTATTTAGACTAGGCTTATTAATTGACGTTAAGTGTTTTTTAGAAGGCTCTTATTTTTTTTATAACAGTAAACATTAGTTTTACAGTATAGTTTGAAAAAAAATTATAAATCATTGTAGATACCAAATAATAAATATTATTATACTGGTACGTTAACTATTTATAGAAAAAAAAAAACAATAATTTAATAATTCAATTTAATATTGTCCCTATTATCATTGATTTTAAAATCAATGGTATGTATGTGCCGACGTGCCGTATGTTTTTTCGGGCTTAAAAGCAGATATACCGCCTACTTTTTACTTTATATTGGGTAGTACCTATAAAGTGTTTATTGAAAATATATCTGTGAATTTTAATAACTGCAGAAAGCAATTTTTAGTGAGAATAAGTTTGGTAACCATTATATTCACTAGCTGCACTTGTACCTAATACCTATATTATACCTATATAAGTAGGAATGAGTTATGATATACTTATTAGTTATAAGTAGGTATAGTAATAATTCTAATGGTCGGTAATAATATTCAGTTAATAAAATAAAACATTAAAAAAATGTACTAATGAGCGCCTGTATTAATTACCTATATAATACTATAATAATTATCAGTGTGGTTTAGCGGACACCGATCGTCTAATGTAATTTTAATGTGTCCGACCCCACTTCCCTCAAAAAAAAAAAAAAAGTACCAGTAAATATAGATATTATGATGACTAAAATACGCATTAATTTAAGTTGGTTTTGGTTTTGAATTTAATTTACTCAAGCATTCTTTTCACATATTGGCTGGGCGCCACAGTATCCATGTACATTTATGGTTTACTGTTTTTTGTTTGTTTGAGTGAATTTGTTCGCTATTTGTTTGAATCCATTCTGAAAATAATTAATTATTGGTCATCGAAGATAAAAAGAAATGCAGTGAAGTCGGTGAGTCGGCCGAAATCGCTTGTTACCGGATGGGTAAACACCAGGGATTTTAGTGATGAATCCTCGATCCACATACCCGTATTCATCAACTAACCGTAACGCCTCTACAAAGTGCTAATAGCTTTAGTTGCCGATGCGGCGATGCCTTAAGATCAATAATAATAATAAAAGCCAGTTTGGTCATAAAATAAGATAATAATATACGTCTGTATTTCATTACTAAACATTTGACATTGCCAAATTGATGTGATAATCTCGATCAGCAGAAAGCAAAACTTTTTTTAATTACCTACGATTTATTACAATAAAAAATAATCTGTAATCACTGAAAAACTTCTATCTCGAAAATCGAGTTGGATTTAATTTCAAGTTTTAAAGTTTTAAAGTTACATATATATATATATATATATAAACTTATATATATAATACACCTATAGGGCTTCCGGCATGGGTCACCGGATCTAACACGGTAGGTTCTTTACGTTGGATATTACAATCCATGGTTTCAATAAACACTTAAAGCAAAATTCAAATGCATTTCGGTGTTTGAAAATTATTCATCAGTAATCGGCCATTGCGCTCTCGCTGTGGTTAATTTCGACCACCGTGTGAATTATTTCTTTGACTGTAACATAAATAACAGTGAAAAGTTTGAAGTTTTTCATTCTCGACTGAATTTATTTATCTTTTTTTTAAATTTATCCTCTTCTTAGATAAGAGTAAAATAATACGGTAGAAATTTAGAATAGATGCTTCAGGCTAAACTTTTAAGACACCTTCTTACTATTGAAATTCAAAAATATCGTCCGACCGCCGTCACATTCTCTTTCATTTGAAAACCCGTGGTGCGTAATTAAGTATATCATATTTTAATGACGAAGGTCATAGAATATTTTATAGCCACTCAAATGATAAAATTCATTTTTACTTATGTAATATTTTTAAATAAATAACCAGGTAAACCATTGTAAAAAATATATAACAAACTTGCACTATTCACTATTTATGTAGGTATGACATGATATTATGTACCTATACGTATACATATATTTATTGTCATAACTGTTGAGCTTATAATTTTCAAAACGATCATTGACGCGCTTAAAACCGTATGAAACGTGCAAATTTCGTCTGTACTAGACTACTAGGTATACCTGAACGATATAATATTATGTAATTAGAACATAATAAGCATAACGCAACCTCTTGGAAAACTGATGAACGCTTGTGCTTGTACGTAATAATAATATTAATAATATTCTAGTCAGCAAACATAATCACTTATTTCGGATCTCGCTGATCGTTGAAAACAATAATCCGACCATGTTGAGTCTCGAAATACCGTATAAAGTACTTCGATACTACAATATATATATTATTATTTTATTATTATATAATGGTTTGTATGCAAGTTATCCACTTCTCTTGCAACCATATAGTATAATATTAAAATCATTATTAATTATGGAATCTGAGTCTATACTCGCGTAAAACCTTTTGTGCTTTATATGAGTCAGACTTGATATAAATGGTTGGAAATATTATGATCATTATTATCACTATTATATCGTATTATTGTATATTATAAAATAAACGTGCCTGTATAATAATAATAATAATATAGTAAAATAAATGAAGTATGGAGTGGGAGCGCTTCCGGCACTTTGAACGACTTTTTGTCTCTTCGGAGAAACCGATTTGCGATCAATCTTGAGGACTATAGCAGAGAGGTGCTCAACACGGAACCGCGATTTACAAGGTTTGAAACTTCTCAAGTACCTATAAATTATCTTCTAATACCATGTACATTGTACATATATGCGTCTATGCGCCTTGCAGACTTAGTCAGTCAAAACGTAATTAATATATATATATAATCCATGCACGTAATATATCTAATAACGTTTATATAGCTCTCACCCCCAGGCAACGAAATTGCATTATTGTTCAGCGAAACGCCGCAACAATTTGACTTGTATTTTTACCAGGGAAATATTACTAATTAGGAATTAGTTTACATTTTTTGTGTTAATTTTTTGACGTATAATTAATAAAAATTGATTCTAACAAGAAACTTATTACAAGTAATATAAAGAATAAAATATGTAAGTAGTATTTAACTAGTAAATTCAAAAAACCATAATTTGAATTAATTCCTTAAAAAAAAATTAAAAAATGTGGGCGAGCATGCTTAGTGAATCAATATTGTGAATGGTACAATTATAATGTGTTATATTTTAAATCAAGCAAAACATGGATTATAGTAGATAGGTATGTGATGATAAGCAGAATGAATATTCTTAAAAATAACATTACACAGTTATAAAATTATTTAATATTGCTTGATTGATGAAACCTTAGAACAAAAACATTTATAAAGTTTATAAGTATTTAAAATATATGACTACTCGATAATTATTGGTAGATCACAGTTTAGATTTTTTTTTAACCATTGGCACACATACGGGGGTGTCAGAGGGTGCTTAGCACCCTCAAATTATTTTGGGTTAAAAATATTGTGTAAAGTGTAATTTTGCATTTATTATGAATTAATTCCAGTTTATATTGGTAATGCATTAATTTTTACTAAAAAATTTTGTTTTCGTATACTGCAATGTCTATCGAAATTATGATTTATTGATATGAAAATATAATTATATTAACTAAAATAGTTTAGTTTTATGGTATAGAAATGTTCAGCCATCTATTCTTATTTAGTAGTTTTTTAATATAGTGTTCTCGATTCACTGACAACATCATTGATATTAAATTATTTTATTTTATCATTATTTCCATTGTTGTACATATAAATACCAAAAATTTATTAATGAGGCGTCGAGTAGTAAATATAACTTGTTTCAATATTTCCAGTAAATTTATATTGAGTAAAAAAAAAAAAAAATGTTATAGGATATATTGAAAATCAGATTCATTAATTTGAGACATTTAATGTAGTAATTTTTTGAAATAGTAAGTGTAACCGTATATGTTATGTGAGTAAAGTCCTCCATTAGTCACTTTGAGGTAAAAGATTTTAGCACTTCCAAGTTTAAAACTGAATGTGCGCCTATGCCATCATCGTAAAATGTATACAACGTATATATGAGTGGCTCTGCACTGATATGTATCGTATCACACTACTGATGTTTTATGTATAATGGTAGTTATATCTAAATAATCGATTACGTTGTGTAGATTAAATAATACTCAACATCGGAAAGCATTAGAATACAGCTAGATAACAGGAACCGGAGGCACTCCCTGTTTTTTGTGTCTCCTATACCTGAGTTTAGTTAAATTTGGTAGCTGTTTTTTAGTTCAGCTCGTGATAACAATATGAACGGTTAGTTTGGTGATGTTTCAGTGACCTACCAACTCTAATCTATTATAACATTGAATATAATGTTATGTATTTGTTCTATGCTACTTAATTGAACGATATAATGTTCATTGCATACAGGATGATTCACCAGGCACGCTCATTCCCATTTTCCTTTATTAAATTATAAAAATTATTTAATTTTAAGTATATAAATTATGAATATTGTATTTCAAAATGCTTATATTTTATGAGAATCACTTATTCTGTAAAATATTAGTGTACCTAGGTAGTGTTTGAGTAATACGATTTTATACATTAAGAATGGTAAGAGACATACTACCTAGTCCATATGATAATAGGTTAAAATTTATTATTGAGGCTATATAATGATTTAAAAGTTATAGTATCCGATTAATTTACTGGCCTTTTGTAAACTTATAAAAAAATGACCGATTACTAATAATAATGATTAGCAATAGAGCAAGTAATATTATTTATTTATTTTTATTTTATGTTTGATATAAAAAAATCGTAAATGATTTTTATCCTTAGAAGTTAGAACATATTATATTATAGTCAAATAAAACAGACACGTTTAAATTTAAATTTGGATTCATCAACATGTTTCACCAAAAAAATCTGTTTGAGTGTTTAACAATAATTTAATGTAAAAAAAATGTTATTTTTCATTCGAAAAAAATATGTTTACCTATTATGAGTTATAACTACAAAAAAATATCCTTATTAAATGAAATAGAAAATTTAACGTTATAAAAAAATCTATGTATCTGCGAATCGTGGTCTATTGTATAAGTTTATATATAAGTATACACAAAAAACTCTGAAGTCAGAAATTTTATTACCTAGTACATTATTTAAAGATATATAGACGGTAGATCACTCTGTATATTGTTTGACTACATATATTTTTTGTTATATCGAATTGTGAGTACCTACTTTCATTGTTAGTGTTTACTATCTCTAGCGTGTGTGTGCACCTCGTTATGGTATGAAACGCAGAGACTTTATCGGTCGTAAAAACAAACAATATAATATATATATATTGTAGTATACGTTATACCTATATGGCAATATACTTCTTAATATTATAGTACACCGACTAATGAAAAACCGATAATATTAGAGCATATTACAACGAATTTTGTCGGATATAGGAATAACACGAGTATAATATCCCTGCACGATGTATGGAAATCGTGCACTATAAATAGGTAGATAAAATAAAAGTGACTACAACGTATATAGTTCTACGATATTATAAATAATTTACCAGAGATATTATATGTAATTTACACCCCGAGAACCTCCCGAAATCCTGAAGTGTTTCATATAATATTATTAAGAAATATAATATGTGTGATATTATTCGTTTACTCGAGCAGTACGAACGATTTTTTTTTTATCGCGTTCTCTTCCGACGGAACTAAACAAAATATTGTACCTACATCATTATGCGGTGTTCTGGTAGGGAAGTGTAGATGTACAGGTTTAATCCTGAAACATAACGCATAATACATTTGATAAAATTGTGATTTTTAGTTTTTCTGTATGGGTATTAACTATCCATTTGAATTTTATTTCAGATAATCAATATTTTCAACTCAATCATCTACTATTTATATAGAACGAATCACAGATGGCTCTCATTTAAAAAATAAATAAATAGTTTCATACCATCTCCACCGCAATCCACAGGGCACTCTTTAGTGTTAAACAAATCTAATATTTTAAAACTGTAGTATTTAAGTATCTACATATATACGTACCAACTAAAAAAAATCATAAATGTAATAAAATAATAAAAAAAATGTGTGTGAGCATGCTTGGCAGATCTCACTGTATCTCTGGATTTGAATATCGCTCTCAAGTTATGGTTACATATTTACATTTGCATAGCTTAACCTTTTTCTTTATTTTTTCCTATAACTTAAATTAAACCCTATGACTTTATAAATGTTTGTACCATGGATGTTCATATTGCTTATTATAGATAAAATGTTTTACGATTCTTGTTTAAAACGTATTTTGTATTAATACTCTATGTTGTGCAAACTCTATATAGTATTGCACAAAATAAGCATAATAATTAATAATATAATATAGATAGTTATTTAACGAAAAATGCTGGTTTTTAATTTTAATTATTAATCACATTTTTTGCCATAAACATAATATGTGTATGAACTATGCAGCACATGTATTAAATATGATTACCTACATAAATATTTATTTTATCTACGTACTGACGCAATCATTAAAACCGTATAATTGAGGTTAATTCATGAAATTCAAAGGTAGTAAATAATTTCTTCGAGCAGTTTCTGTTAGTTTATAATTTAATTTATAAATTATATCAGATTACGTTGTGAGTATCATAATGCGACAGCGTTCAACGTCAAACTGTTAGAATAGATCTGCGGTAGAAGGGATCGTTCAAATATTAAATATATTTTGCTTATTTTCCATCCACTAAATATAGGATATAAATTAAAATATTTAATTCACTTTTAAATTAAGAATAAATAACGATACATATGAATTATTTCATTTTCAAGTGGAAGAAATTGAACTTTTCAATGTTAAATGCATAATATAATTTATAAATATATATGTCCATCACAGTGAAATATGTCATAAAAAGTTTGCTCACCATACCCGCTTGTTTATTTAAGGACGTTTAGGGTTATTCAATATGAAGTAAATATTTCCCTTTGAATATAACAATATTCTAAAAACATATCAAAACAAAAGCTTATTTCCCACCTAACTCGAATTTAAGAAAGTTGTTTTATCCCGTTAGTGTGCATCATCTCATTATACATTGCCGGACGACCATTAATTAATACGTGGCCCATGGTATTCGTTTTATACACCTGTAAAATAGATTTGGCACCTTTAGGCATATTTGATATGTTATAACATATTTTAAATTTAGGCTAAAAACCTGTATTACCGGATCATGATAATATCAAAAACTTCCAAACATTTAAAATTGAACAAATTGCTCATAATATCATACTATGAAAAAATTGCAAATATTATTGGTGAACTATTTTTAAAATTAATAAATTACGTTTTTGTGATTTTGATCAATAAAAAAATTGAGTTTAAGCTATAATTGTAGAAGCATGGCAATGTTTTGTATAGTGTGAAACAATAATTGAATTTGGCAATTATAGTTTGAATAAAATATATCGACAAAAACATTATATTTTTATTGTACTTTTAAAATGTGGAGTGTGATATTTTAAAATCATACACATAATTACCGTTGTTCGAAACATAAAATAGCATAGTTATTAGTTATGTAAAAAATAAACTCAAAAATTTTCCAGGTTAGATCCATGTCTAAAATTACTATCATGTTAAAATTAATAAATAAATTAAACGACAGCAAGTAAACTTATACTATCCCAAAGCCGTGTAAAGACAATTACCATCCAAATATAATACGATATAGACAATTATTCTTTCACACCGCTCCACCACCACCCCCAAACGCTAGAAAAAATCATAAGAATCACCCAAGTCAAAATTAACCCATAACGAGAAAAATATTTTATATATATATATATAAATTGTATATTATGTGTTTACGGTTCCGCTCGCTTAAAACGTTGGTATGAATGTACATAACTGTAGTTATATAATAATCAAGTATAATATATAAGTATAAAAGTTTTGGTTATGTGATGGTGTTATACAACTATCTACACTTAATAGATAAATAAAAACAGATAACTCACCAATTGTGTATAAAAAAATATGTATAGTTATAGTACTGTAATGAAATAATGTTATTTTATTTTTATATATGCATATAGAATAACAGGGTTTTTTGTGCTTCTGCTTTCCGCTGAGGAATCGAATATATTTTTCTGATTTAGTCACCCCACCTTTTTAAAATGTTTTGATCAAGGGAGCGGATGGAGAGCACAATTAATTGCATGCGAATATTCAACTTTTTCGGCGAGTAAATCGATTTTTTAAAACTTTTTCAGGGTTACCTCTAATACTCCTGCACAGAGTGCCACTACGTCGCTTTTTTCATTTTTAAACTGAATTTCGGAAATCTGACTCTTACATCACCGAAAAATGAAACTTCTAGTGAGGTTTTTGAGATAAGTAAAAGATATTTGGAAAATATAATCAGAAGTCAAATTAGTAAAGTTGTCAATAGTTTTAAACAATACCTATAATGTAAAATATAAAAAGGCATTTACAACTCTTTTGATAATTCAGTTATATTGGGCATAGATATTATAGTGCAGTAGGTGCTACCATATAATTGTACGAATAAAACATAAATACGGACTAATTAATACAAAATTCAACATCACAATGCAAGGGCAATACGGGTTATCTGCAGTAATTTATACATATTGCATATTAGTAAGATAATAATAATACAAATAATATGAATTAGCGGTTGAAAACAGTTGCAATAAATTACGCAAATTATAAAACGGCGTGGTAAAAATGTTAATTAGCTCACGCGTGATACACATTTCCGTTTTTTTTATTGTAAAATATTATAATAATGTTAATATATTAGTAGTAGCATTATATAATACGCCTGACGTTAAATTCGGTGTCAGTAATAATAATTATATGCGTTTGCTGTTTACGATATTATTAACAATTGTATTTCGTTTTATTAGTTTGGTATAAATCAAAAATAAATAACCAACAAATTTCGATGAAATTAGAATTTTATTGAATATGTCTCCGCGTGGTATGGTGTTATTAATTATTGAGATCTTCGCACAACGTTAGAAAATTGCAACACAGATGCACTGCTTTAATATTATTACATTATACTAATATACAATAGGTAATTTTCAGAAAATTGAAGAGTTATGAAAATACTTCGTTACAGTAATACATAGTGTTTAAGAGTTTCGATACAATAACATCAATAACATCATATTATTATGGTTCATATGCCCATAAAGTTAGCCTTCTAAGTTAAAAAACATTTTTTTTCAGTCGTCAGTAAGTCATACTTCGTATGTATTGATATATTACATGTAAAAACTGATTGGTAAATTGTACGTATAGTCGTTTTTAAGTTCAAAACAAATTGGCTATGCACGTATGTCGTATATAACTTATATGATATATTATATAATTAATAAAATGTATGTTTTATATTATATAGTATAACTTAATCAAAATCTGATATTTGTTAGTCATTGCCAAAAGTTAAACTATCGAGCGAGATTTCTAAGTATTTGTGAACAAAAATTCAATGGAAAAAAAAGATATTTAATAATAAATAATCATTTAAATTTTAAGGATTACCTATAAACTATCTAATTATTTACAAAAAATCGTTGGTATAATGTAAAAGAGAGTCATGGACTTTTGTCTTAAACTTATTAAAAAAAAAAAAAAATTATTTTCAAAGATACCACATTCCTAACACGGTCGTTTGTATTTCTTGTAGTTTGAAATTCAATCCACAGATGGCTCTACGCTTATCGCATACTGTAAAAAGTCCCAGCTGTCTAAAATTTTTATATACTTATTTTTTCATATTAAAAGTATAAAATTTCGTTCTTTTTACATGATTCGCCCTACTTAAGACAAAAAAATTTCAATACGATTAGGTTTCAAATGAACAGTAATATTATATCAAAAAAGCATAATATGATATTAATACTAATGTTATTGTGACGATAAAATGATACATGATAAATATACGCTTTGGGCTAAAAAACAATGCCTGCAAACAATATTACCGTATCAAAATTAATGCACACGGGCGTTCGGCGAGGGAAATAGGGATTAGTGGAGAAAATAATGCACGAAATCGATCAAAACCATGACCGTTCATCAGTAAAAGCATGGCTGAAGTCTTTGGCTCTTGGCGGATATCCATATTAAACTTATATTATTATAATATTTTAAAATCATCCGGAAAAGTGACCGGAATTTTCAGAAGTGCGTTTGATGTTGTTTTATAAACATGAAATTCTTCGTTGAAAATATATCTAATAATAAAATGTTAATATTATATTATAGTGACGAGTGGAATTATTTTTAAAATCTTTATTTTGGGTTTTGTTATAGTAGCGCAGGTACCTTATTTTTTAATATATAGCTTTTTGGTACGCAGGTATGTGAGATATCGTTTTTTATTTTTAAATAGCACCACGTCAACGCCAATTTTTTAGAATTACAGATTTGGATAGTTTTGAAAAAATATAAATTTTTATTCCGATATCAAAAATTATTGTCAATGCCAGTTAGTTAAAATTTACAAATAATCAAGCTAATATTGCCTTTTTTCCAATATTCCAATATAAAGAATAGTCCTATAATATCAGCGTTTTCATCATTTATTTTAACAACAATTTGACTTGTAAGATAAGGTAACTAAAAAGTAAAGCCATAACATTTGAGCAGTTGAACATAAATTAACAAAACTAAAATATTACAATACTGATCATTTAAATTATTTAATAGATATATAATAAACATTAGTATTTGTTTACATCTTTATCTATATCATGGAGTACAAACAACGCGTAATAAAGTAATATTGAACCACATCGGGGATATTTCTAATATGAAATAAACATAATATTGTTTAAAATAGGGACTGCCCAATCGTACATTTTAACTTATTACAAATTTGTACGTTTTTTAACAACTTTAAATAAACTTTTTGATACTATAAACATTTTTGTATTCGAATCTGTAGAATAAATTGGTTTTCATTGAAAAAAACATAAGTTGAACAGCATAATACGCACGTACTGCAAGGGTTAAAAGTTTTACATTTGCTTAAAATGTGTATTTAAGTAGGTACCTAAATATATTGTTTATTTTACCAAAAACTCCATTTAAATTCAATGTCGTCCGGCTGAAATATTTAAACATTTAGTGGTACTGCTTGGTGTGAGCACTATGTAATATGTATATTATATACATGTACATGCATTTTGCATCTGACACAATCTAATGATATACCTACATGTCTGTATTACAGAACTTTTAACGAGCAATATCATATTTACATAATATTATGTTATTTTGCGTAAGTGTAACATAGTTAAATATTAATAATGTTTGCGTTTCTTGGTGGTGCACGAAGAAAAAAATAAAATGCTTGTCGGTTATTGTTTTGGTTATTGGTGTCTGCTATAAACCGTATCTGTATGACATAAATGGAAAAAAAAACTGAGGGTTTGAAGTCCCTTATATTTTTCAGTTAACTTAATGAATTACGACCATGGATTACACTTGCATATTATATTGAGCAACTTTTTATCACGCACGCCGCATTCATTAATCAAATTATATAAATATATATCAATGCGGCTTTGTAGTGTACCTACGCATTACTTTATTATTATAAAAAATATTTGACTATAATTATAACCATGACAATGACATGAAGCAAGATTTATAAGATTCAAAGCATACCCTCTCTCCCAAATAGCACCTATGATGATATAATATTATTAGAAGACTTTCATAACCGAGCACATTAGTATATGTATAATCAACGGGTACATTAAATAGATTTCCATATTCTTTAAGCTGCACCGGCGAAGACGTATTATATGACTAAAACAAAATATTATCATTTTGGTATCTATTATACTGGTATACGAGACTCGATTGAAAATTAATGTATTTTTTAGAGCTACTCTTATGTTAAAAGTGTGTCATTTAAAAAAATCTACTCATTCATTATAATATATTGTACTGATATTAGATATATTTATCCATAGACGTTTTCAAAAAGTATTTTTATTCGATACTAAAAAAATAATATGAGTCATTACGTTAAAAATCAAAGTTAAATTGTGCGAGTTCACTGACGGACATAATTGAGGAGATAATAAGCGCAAACAAAATGTTAGAATTGCTTGCATTTTAATCTTTGGAAAATATGTAGGAAGTATAGAAAAATATTTGATGAAATAAGAAAGAGTGCTTGTTTTCATCAGAATCGCTCTGTATAAAATAAATACTTAAAAACAAATTTATGTTTTTACTTGACGATTTCATGTGTATTAGTTTGAGTTGCACACGAATCGATGTACCTTAGTATTCTATCATATGCAATATTATATGCATGAAACTATTATAGAGCCCATATGGGTGTGTGTGTCATAAAGAATACAAACAAAAAAATTCTTTTAAAGCGTATAGTTAGCAAGGAAAAACTTTAAAAAAAAGTTCTACAAATGAAAATAAAGTCCAACAGAATTGGCGTATGCAGCAATGATGTCCAATAAATTTGTTCAATGTATTTCTTATTGTAATATGTGTGTATTTGATGGTTGTAAATGTTAAACTCGTTATAGTATAATTTTTTTAATGGGATTATTTTCTTAAAAGAATGTCGATCGACGATTTTCGGAATTCAATTTATTTGTAATTCGGTTGGTGAAAATTTTTCATAAATTATTGAAACTTAGTGTTAGCTTAATGATCTATTGTGAGAATCAGTTCTTCATCATAATATATTGAATATTCTAAATTTCTGACTGAGAAAAGCCAGTTCAGTGGTACAAATTTTGGACATACAATTAGCATATTGTATGCTTAATAACACTAATAGGCATAATATATTTTAATACATCCACCTAATGTGATTATAAACTTAAACTAGAAACTATCGTATTTGGTACATACAGATTGAAAATAACAATCAATTTTATTACACAGTTTTTAATAAAATAAACATAAAAACAAATGATTATAATATATATCGTTCAATCAATATAATAAGTTTTTCGACATCAGCGTCATATGATTTTTTTGTATTTAAATTATTCTTTTAAATAATAAATTGGTTTAGAAGGGGGTTTCAATAATTATGTGGTTTTTGTGTCGTCATTGGAGTGGGTGGTGTTTCCGATGTTGGATTAGTTGCCGGTGAAGGAGCTGTTGCCATTGAAGAATAAGTTGCCGATGTAGGATCTGTTGCCATTGAAGGATTAGTTACCGATGTGGTACGCGTGTGCGAGTTTTCTTGTGTAACTGGTGAGGGAGATGAGTAAGGTTCGGATGGACCATAGGCAATTGGTCTATTTTTTATTTGCGTTGATTGAATCTTGAATGGCATATTATTTGATGGTATCATAAATCCATTGCTTCCAGCAAACTTTTTATTTTCATTGTTATAATATGTATCGAAACGGTGAGTTGATATAAACCTAAACAATTTAAGGAAATTATTATGATAATATAATATAATATAATCATTTTATATAATTTGTTAAAATAATAAAATATGCGTACAATGTACATTTATAATACATGTAAAAAAATTATTGATAAAAATGATTTATTCAAGAGGAATGAAGCAGCTAAAAAGAATATTGTCCAAACTATATACCCTGCTACAATTACATTCCATATATAATTTTTAGATTCTGAGCGGAGCAATGAATGTATTGATTTTACCATGATGTGTGTTTTTTTTTGTCTGTCATCACGTTTTGGGGCAGTAAAAATGCTTCGATTTTTGACTTCAGTACCTCGTTCGATCAGAAAGTTAATACTTTTCTAAATAATCGAGAAAAACAAACTAAAAGTTAAATGAAAAACGGGAAATTTTACGCACAATCAGTTTTCGACAAAATCGATTTTGGTTTTTGATGTAACTCTGAAACAAATTACTATAGATACATGCAATTTTAACCGAATGTTTATATAAGTATATTTTATCCACCATGCAATTTTCAAAAATTTTCAGCTTAAGTTGAACTATTCATAGGCACTTCAAATTTTCGATCATTATTAGTTTTTTTTAAATTAATATCGATAAAAATTTATTTGTTGAGCAGAAAAGCTTGAAAATTTAATAAAAGACTCCTAACATATTGTTACAATAGCAAGTTGAAAAATAAAATAAATTCATAGTCACATTTTTTTTTTATAAGCATTCAAAGTTTGAATTTTGACAAAATACGTAAAAATCACAAAAATTCACAAATTATTTTAAGCTAGAAATTCATAAAAAAATTTCTTTTTAAATATAAGATTTGAAAATTTAATACAAGGCTCATAATATATTTTTACAATAGCAGTTGAAAAACAAAAGAAATATATAGTCACAATTTTTATTTACAAGCATTCAAATTTTGAATTTTGACAACACATGTAAAAATCACGAAAATCACGAAAATTCGCAAATTATTTTAAACTAGAAATTCATAAAAAATTTTCTTTTTAAATCTAAGATTTGAAAATTTTTAATAATCTATAATATATCCTAGACAGATAAACCGTCTTCGCTCAGAATCGTTTTTCGTATACAATAATATAATATCATTAGATTCAAATTGAATTCCATCCATTACAGTAATCCACTTGTATCCTACTGTACAGCAGAGCGACATCCACGACTTACCCGCCTTTTTTTATTGTACGTAAATTTAGGATTACGTTTTCAACGTTTATTGATGTTTATATAATGATTATTAAGACAAAAAGCTTGGTGTCAGGGGCGCGCGGCTATTGGCTGACATGTTTCACTAAATTTTATTTATTCTATGTTTATAATAAAAATATTATCCCACTGTACAAGAAACTGTTACAAATATTCCAGAATTGTTTTTAAATAATATATGTTAAAATAAAGGCAACAATGAATTAATTAAACTATTTATTTTAAGAATTTTAATCTGTGTTATGTTGTGTATTACCACTATGTAGATACTCTTCTTAAGTCTCATGCCTCGTATGTATGTATATATGTGTATATTTTTTTATCTTCTTCTCTTTCCCCACATATAATTATTGTAAACATTATTACAAATTGTATTTTTCTTATAATGTGTATTATATTTTTCAGATTAAAAAAATTATTAAAAGTTAACATATCAATGAAGTAATTAGGTATAAGAGTTACTATGATGTCATTTTTTTTTATGTACTAAACTTCTACCCTCTCCCTTAATAGGTATCGGTAGTTATTTATGTATATTACCTTTTCTTTTTAGATATAATATAATTTTAGCACTCATGTCAATCATCGAATAATACAGAAACTCATATAACCATATATATATATAATGTATACATTGGGTTAGAAAAAATGTATGTAGGTATATAAAAATGTTATATATTAATTTAATTATACTAACAGTTAGCAAGTTGGTGAATTGTCACCGCTACAAACAAGCTGCAGACGACGGAAATGTACGAGTGTGAGAGTAACGGGCCGTAACGTCTAATAAAACATGAATAGCTTGGAAGCGAACTGTGCTTTGAGATCCGGAACCCGAGTGTTTAGGATTTATAAAAGGCTACGGACGTTTATGGCACTTAATAAGCGTGTCTCAGCGGCTTACTGACAACCGATAACCGTGAAAAAAATAATTGTCAAAATAGATAAGACGGGTAGATTTTCATTCGATATCCACTTTCGATAACGGCATACAAACTAATCTAACTAACAAGGCAAGTTATCTGCAAAAAAATGACTCATAGTTTTCAATTTTATTACAACCTCACAAATCTTACAATTCGAAATTACAGTTATTTTTGATGAACGCGTTGTCTATAATATAATGAAAATTGTAACGCTTGCAACATTAAACTCTTCCAAAAATACTATTTTAATAATTATATCCAGACGTTTGTGGGGCAAGTGTTGGTTACGTTTTAATAGTTTTAATAATTTATTAGTACCTACCATGCGTGTGATATAAAATGATTTAAAAGTATTATTATAAATGCATAATGTTTTTATACGGACGCTATGAAGACGCTGAAAATAATTCCTAATATGCAAGTTTAATGTCAAACAATATGCCACGCTGTATTTTTGAATTGTAATAATACATCAATACCTTTTCTCAATTTTCAATCCCCCCATTAAATAACGAAAAACATTCAAAATTTAAAATTTACTTTAAAATTATATTAACTAGCTATTATAAATAAATTATTTGACAAATGAGAATATGAGGTACTTATACGAAACGCTACGTCGTGATAGGTTCGGGAATGAAGACAACGCCATACCAGTATACCATCATATGTTGTCTCCATCTTACAAACATACCTATAACATAGGCGCAAAAAGGGTTTGGAATTTGGAAGGCTGAGATTTTATTTAGTGCCAATTCTTATCAGAAATTTCTCATAAATTTAACCGTTGTTAACATGATCACGTAGTCCTCGATGCACCAATCGAATCATTCGCGATCTGCGAAAAGTGATACTTCTATTCAATGTGTTATGTTGTAAAATCATAAGACTTTTTTATTGGGGAGGATATAGCAATTTTATAGGGGGCTAAGCGCCAGCCCCCTATATTTGTGCCTATTCACATAACATACTAAATTGTACGTTCTGAACGATTAATTTACCTTCCTCTGTTATGTTTAATTTTAATTTTATTAACCTATTGCTTAATTTAGAAGTAAAAATTTTATTTAGGAATGATATAGGGTTTTTTAAAACGTACAAATTATTCAAAATATCAAATTTGCTGAGTTATGTACTTGTAAGACGAAGAAATTGTACGTGGATATAGCACTATAGCGGCTTTAAGAAGGGGTCCATTGCTCAATTTTTAAAGAATTCGATATATTGTATTAAACATTTAAGCCAGGTAATAAATATTATAATATAACATTATTAACATATTATTATTATATTATATAAGCAAAATCGATAAAAAATTTTTCTGTCACACCAATTTTATGGATGATGCGATTTTATTTGAATATTTGTAATCACTGGATGTCTTATTAGTCTACGTAGGTATGTTAATTTTTGATCCTACTAATGAATTTTGCCGTTTATTTTCTTAAACCCAAATTATACTGTTTATTTTTGTAGGCTAAACTATAAGCAAACAGTTTTAAGACCAGAGATTACCACGGTAGTGATAGCAGTATCATTATTTTCTACTTATACCATTCCGATTCTCGTATAATACCTTACTGGTCGTTTCTTGAGATAAAACTGTATTCTGCTGCCAGTGATCAAAATACATGCATCTAATACATATAAAATGTACATTATAACACAAGAATAATATTTGAAATCGGGACAATGAGATGATTAAACTCATTAAACATTTTTTTGAATACATAATATTGTGTGTATTTGACATTTGTACTGTGATCTGTAAATGTTCGTATTTAAGTATAGTTACGAACACAATCATGAAATCTTATTAAATAACATCGTTAATTGTACCTATATGAATAACTAAAAATATCCTGAATTCTTGTTTTCACCATGATAAATGTGAAGCTCATTTTATTAGAAATTTTTGAAGCATTTTTTGATTTCATTGAGTTAAATTACCACTGGCAGAGCATTTTAAAGTTTGTATTGCCAACTAAATAAACTTTTTGGTATCTTAAATATAAAAAAAAGTTGGTAAGTGGATGTAGTTCTGCTGTACAGTAATTCACAAATGAGTTACTGTAATAGATGATATTAAATTAGAACGGTTTAACAGTTTTGAGAAACCAATTTTTTTGAATTCTATAGTAGATCCCGGGGAAGAAGACGAAGCAGATAGATTTTGATCGCCCTAAGGTCCGTAATCATGACCAATTCTGCCTTTCACCACCACATACCAAACTGGTTGTTCCATAAACTGTACGGAGAACTGAAAATAAATAACACGATTGACGGACGAGCTTACTCGATGACCGATAAACGCGGACTTACATAAGGCAATTGTCGCTGTTTGCACTAAAAATACAAATTAATGTATTATTTCATCCTACTACTCAGTAATTAATGTTTACATGTTTACTTTCAAGTTTATTTAAGCTATAAACAAATTTGGAAAAATTGTTTTCTGTACAAACTAAAATGTATAGCTAAGCTATTATGGCTGTGCCATTGCCAGCGTGGTTAGACGTGCGAATTAGAATTGCGTGTTCATCATCGTGTGTCAGTTTGAGGGTAAGTCATATTTCTCTAGTTTCACATAATATAGACATAAATGCATATAATATTAATAGTTTATATCATCTCACAGTGCATGCATATCATAAATGGTTATAAATGTATTTATATTTATCATAATTTATGCCCTTATAAGCACAAAATATAAATTTAATAATGATTTAGATTTTAAAGCCAGAAATATACATTTAAAATATTTCGAAATCACTAATATATATATTTTATAATACTCTAAAATGTAATATTATATAATATGATCTTAACATCGAAATATACAGGGTGATTCTTTTATCAAACAACACTTATCATTATTTTAAAAAGTATTGACTTTTTTCAAAATATTTTTTTACATACTTAAGTAGTTTCAAGTTGTTAAAAAACCAACGTTTTTATTAAAAAATTATATTTTTAAATATTTTTATCCTTGTAATTTTTTAAGTTTTTTACTTTTTTGAATGACAACATAGAGTTTTAATTTCATATTCAAAAACAGAATATTTTTCTAAGTATTTTGATTCATAAAAATCGAATTTAGGACGAGTAGTTTATGAGTTATAAGTATTTATAGTTTAGACAAGCGGAATAGTGGACAAACATTTTGTGGGGTAACCCCGTACTACTCCACTCTGCCAATCTAAACTTTAAATGTTTATAACTCATAAACTACTGGTCCAAAATTCGATTTTTATGAATCAAAATATTTAGAAAAATATTCTGCTTTGTAATATGAAATTAAAACTCGATGTTGTCATTCAAAAAAGTAAAAACTTAAAAAATGACAAGGTTAAAAAATATTTAAAAATATAATTTTTTTAATAAAAACGTTGGTTTTTTAACAATTTGAAACTATGTAAAAAAATATTTTTGAAAAAGTCAATACTTTTTTTAATCATGAGTGTTGTTTGATAAATTAATCACCCTGTATAACGCCTTTCGGTGGAAATTGACGATGTTCACGTACTAATATTCAGAAACGTATGCCTTTTTTTTTTGAAAATTAGAGAATTCAGCCACTCTATGCATTGGAGAAAACTTCGATAGTAATTTACTATGAGATTAATCGGATACGGGATATGGTTTATGTTTATACAGTCAGAAAGTCGGTCCGTATATGAAGGAATCAGCCGTGGGTAAGCAAGTCAGACTATATGTGCCAAAATTGGTGGTTTTCACGTGGGTCGGAGTTAGTATTGTGTTACAGGCCCTCGAGCGTACCAGCGCAGCTGCCATTACAAGACTGTGGGTTACAGAAATAAACGTTGCGTCTGCCACGAGCCTGACAAGTTGTGTAACAGAAAGTGTCACGGAAGTACTTCTTGTAAAAATGATTAAGTCATAAAAATAATATTACAATAATACATTTTATTAAATTTGAAAAAAAATGCTGTTGTAAATCGTGTTTAAATATTATTATTTTTATTAAATACTTAGGATTAACGACCGGCGAAGAACGATATTATTTGTTTTGAAGTCATATTTTATTATAACATAATATTATATCATAAAACCCGATTGACGAAGCTTTGTGAAGTGATTTCGATGATTATACGATACTGAAATTAATGAGTAGATTTTCGCCATACAATTAAATAATATTATTTTAATCAAATTGATTAGTCACATATAATTCGAAATGGGTATAGCACATATTATTTTATAAAATTTTAAATACCTATAAAGAAAATTATGCAAAGTAGTAAAAAATGGTGTTGTGATCTATTAAATTAAATTAATTAATAGACTTACACACACAATGCGATTGACACGCGACGTGATTTCGCTATCCCGCGATTTCATAGCAAAGTTTATGGGGATCCACTAATGACGCAATTTGATAACAACGCGAGCGACGGACGACATGTGCGACTGGCAGTGCTGATCGCTTAGCAGTCGCGTTGCATGAATCGTATAATATATTATTATTATATACGTAATTATATTATAATATAACATTTTAATATTTTAATATATTTTATAGTATATTTTTTAACGATATAAATATATTTATTAATAAATAGGTTAGGTTAGGGTTAGTTTAGGTTAAATAACCTTTCCTTCTTTGATTCCTTTGCCGTTTTTCTCTACTAACTAACTTTTTGTAAAAATAGTACGTAGCAATATTGCTTCTTCGTCACTAGATAAAATCGACATTTTAAAAAAGGCTGTGAAGAACTGCAGTGTGCTGTGCGCAAACATAAGTAAACGACTGATAATAATCGAATGATACATATTAAACAATGATATTAATCGCACAACAATCGCTTCGTGTGCGTACGCCTATCGCACAAATCGCTCGTATCGCATACATCGCGCACACATCACATCGCGTGTCAATTGTGTGTGGAATAATAATAATAATAATAATAATCTATTGTCATCAGATAATGGTTAGCTTCTTTCAACAAAAGTCTCAAGATTAGATAATTGTGACTTTTATTACATATTCTTATTGTTTCTAGCTATTTATACAGATTGTGTATTACTTGTAAAATAGAAATAAATAAAAGTAAAAGAAAAGTATGATAATACTGTTTGTTAGATAGGACGAAAATCTGCTTGTTGTATAATAATTTATTAAGCGTAATACTATTATATTTGCGTAATGCAGCAATTAAAATATATTAACGTCTTAAAACAAGCAGGTTTTTATTATTCGCTTATATTTGACATATTAGTCAATTACTACAATAAATTACAAACATCGGTACACTCATTCCACGAAATTAATAACGATAAAATACATCTTAAGGTATTAATTGCTTTATATATAGTAATATATAATTGTATAATATTAGAGGGAATATCCAATACTTTACTAACTACGGCTTTTACCTCATGCCAATATATCGGACTTAACAAGCCCATCATTAATTAATATTATAAAATTACGTGTCACTAATGATTAAGTAGCATACTAATTCATACACAAATACATTTATATATATAATATATATGTGCAATGTTCATTATGCATTGATATACAACTAAAATGATACTATAAAAAAGGTTATTACCTACCGTTGTTTCTAATAAATAATACTAATCAATGATAAACAGACGAAGTTGAGAGTGATTTTGGCTTGATATCAAAAGATATTGAGCTTGTCTTGAAATTTAACCATCTTATTGCAGACTGCAGTTAGTATACTGCTGACAACTATTAATAATTAATTAATTTGTAGATATTTATAATGATTATTTATGATTCATTATTTTGATTGTTGATTGACAAATGGCAAATTTTATAGTCATTTATAATTCAAATAGAAACTATGCAATACAATTTTCAAAAACAAATGTTAGTAATTTTTGGGACATGATTGATAAGTATAATTAATACAAAAAGTTACCTTATCATAAATTATAACATAGTTTGAATAAATTTATGTATTATAGTTATGGATCAAAAGTTAAAAATAATAAATGAAAATATCACATATTTTAACAAAATGCTTGAAAAAATTAAAAACTCCTAGATATTCATAATAAATTATAGTTTTTCTAATTAGTTTAATTCATTTTATTACAAATGTTAAGAAAAGGAAAGAATTTAAAACAAAATTATTGTGTTCACTGTTCAACACAAACATTTTTATATTCTTATCACTATTCAAATTATATCTATTCTTATATAACAAACAGATATTGAATCGTAAAATTCGTCATGAATCATAAATGATTTAAAAAATCAAGTTGGCTTAAAAAATTACCTTAAATTATAAAAATGACATTAAAAAAGGAATATTATTGATAGGTGATTAGCATATTATATTATATCTATTGGATAATATTAATATTATCTATTTCTATTTGTCGCTGTATTTGAAAATTCGGATAAATCAGTGGATAGATTTCGGTGATTGCAAACTGCGTCCAAAGTACACAAATCATATATTATACACATTTCACCGGAGTGAATAATTCATTATGTAAAAAAGGTGACTTATAAACTACACCAGAGTAAAATTTTAACAATGAATAGTTATATTTCTGCAAAATTCAACTAAATTACTAAATTATTAAAATAAAATTACAATCTCTAATTTATATTTAGTTCATTACAGCCATATAGTATTAATAATTAATAAAATAAAATAAATTAAATGATTTAAAAAATTACATTATTAGGACAAATAACAACACATTGTTACATATTACTTATTTATAAATATTGGACTTTTACCACTATTATATTTATTAACTGACTTTGGTATTTTTTAATTTTTTTTTTTGTATTATAATTTTTGTATTTAAAGGGTTCGTTTATACTATTTAGTTTAATATACATTTATATTTGAATATCATTTAACTCTTCTATAAATATTAAAATATTTGAATGAGTTTTATAAAAGCTAGAATTAAAGTGAGGATGCATTAGTAGTTTAAGTTCGTTCTGATGATGTTTGAGCCCATTTATATTTCAAGTGGATACTGTGGATTTAAAATTTGAAATTATTTTCCAGCCCTATTTGTGCTGGATTAATTGAATACGATAGGTTCTAGCAGATATATGTCAAATGTAGTGATAACCATGTAGTTGTATACTGTGATAGTTAGTTATTCGACAGCATGTAGGTATTTTTATAAATAGTATGGTTTTGGACACAAAAATAAAATTGTTGTGATATAATAATTTTAAATAACACACACGTGACTTAAAATAATTCTAACCCTCTTGCCAGTAAGTGTTGCCGCTGTGTGATTACTTCATCAAGTCAATCATGTCATTAAACGTAAATCCTCAAACATGCTTATTGTAAAATGTATTTATAGATTGTATGTATTAAAAATAAAAGTTAAAAAAAAAAATAATACACAATCACAGAGACTTTAATAGATTAAAAATTTTGTATATTTTAAAATGAGGTACATCTTAAGTTATACCTTTTTAACACAGATAGAAATCGGGAACAGCTTACAAAAAAGGTCATTTGAGCGCCATTTACGTATGCCAATAGATTTAACATTGGTTATGTGTTGTATATTACCTGTAAAACCATAACATATGTCGTACAAAGTCAATTTGAAACGTGTAAGATACAAAAAAATAGTATTTTAACAAGCTTAAAGTCGTTATACCATAATTATGTAGGTAAATCTTTAGCTATACTTTTGACCTTATACTATACTTGCAACTTGCTATATTTGTTTGGAGTCTAACTGGGAATCTTCCCGCACGAAAACGAATAATAATTGTGTGTAGGTTATAAAGGCTATCAATAAAATATTTAATTATTTAGATGTTAGGACGATGACTAAGACTACTTAAATCATAAACATAAAATAGTGAAAATATATTTATTGTATTCACTAAAAAGTGAACTAAAATTAAAATTTTAAAATTTATAATCATAATATATATGGTACTGCGGTGGATAATAATAACAGGAAATTTTAGGTGCAATCGATAAAACTTATTAGACCATTGTAATTTTTTAACGGCTTAATAAATATTATCGTTATAAGAAAACAGATAACGTACCTAATGAGAGGTTCTATGCACGTCACACATTAACGCAAATATTGATCTACACTAATATTTTAAGCTCACGATTTGTTTTTTTAAACATAATACTTAAAATCTGGAATGATGACCGTCATTATATATTATATGACTATGAGTGGGTAAACAATATGATATATTAAAATGTTCACTGATTGTATATAAAGTACAATAAATGTATTACACCATTATTACCATTATTATAGGTAAATTATTGTTAAAAGTCTTAAAAAAATAAATTTAAATAAAATTAGGTTCTTAATAGTTTTGTTTATTATACATTATAATATTATTTTTAGTACATTAAAAGTTCAACCAAACAATGGTATACTCCCCGAACCTCAGCCGACGCCAAAATATTGCCATCACTCGCATCAGAATTGGCAACACCTTTCCTACACACTCCTTTCTTATTAGTAAAGACCAACCTCCTATATGCAACACATGTTAAACTCGTATCACCATAAGACATATTTTTGAAGAATGCCCAATACACGAGCCAACTCGCACACATCTCAACCACCGCCCACCCAACATCAAAGAAGCCCTCAACGTAGAATCTACTCCAAAAATCATCCAATTCATCACGAAAGACAACCTTATCAATAAAATATAGTTTAAGACCATATTAAATTGTAAACTTACTTAAATAACCTATAATTAATCAAATATTGTAATCTTTTTTTTATTTTTTTTAAATTTTTCTCAAAAAAAAAAAAAAAATGTCGACCATAGCAGTTAAAGCCTGAAACTTTAAAAAAAAAAATATTATTTTTGCTATATTATTTTACTCATCTTACGGATGAGAGAATGATATTTAAAAAAAATAATGTTTGCAGTAAAGGTAGGTAGGTATTATAATTATTATTGTAATAACGAGAAATTGCTGTGTGTATTAAGTGAAATTCAGTGCATTTATATTGTAATTAATCTGAGAAAATTGTTTTACTACAGACTCTGGATAAATATAATCCGTGACTTAAATAATGTAATATTTCGATATATTCGTTGAACTGCAGATGTAAGTACCTACGATATTATAAATGTATTGTAGTAGGTAGTCGCACTTCGTTCGAATTAATTATAACCATAAAATATGCAACGTCCGTGGGATGAATACCGTGATGTGTGGTGTGTCATATTTTACAAATGCCAATTCTCGTTGCCTTTGCGTGCTAAACGGACTTCTTTGGATGAACAGCGAACGTGACTCATTATTGGATCGTTCGCGGTGACAGTCGGTAATCCGTAAATGTACTAGTCACAAGTATCGCCGCTCACCCCCGCGCCCACGAGATCTACAATTCGTCGCATATAAAGTGTTAAATTCATAACAGTTATTCATCGCGTTTCATTTCATATTTAAATTATTTGTGTTGAGTTAACATCACTGGATTTTAGATTCTGAGCGTAGAGCTAAATATGGTTATACTGGCTGATTTAGATAATGCGTTGCTTAATTTTTTGATAAAATTAATTCAGTTTTTGTGTTGCAATTCAAAAATTAATAACCGTAATATTGGAGAGACTTGACAGTTTTGACAAATATCCATAAACCCGACAATGAAAGTTGTATGCACTGATTCAATAAGAAAAATAAATTTTATATAATTAATTATCATCGTTATGTTCATGACTTGACAGGTATCAATAACTAATAAAATTCGTGAAATATTTAAAAAAAAATACATAATATGGATATATACAGGGTGTCCCGCGAGGATTTACCCATTGCAATATCTTACGAAATAATGGAGATATCAAAATTCTGGTTTTATACAAATATTCTAAGGGATATGAACTACAATTACTTCATTTTTTAATTTATTTTAATGTTTTTGTAAAAAATTTAAGAAATATATTTTTTTATTTAATTATTTCCAAAAAAATTAAAGATGGCTATTTTGTAGAGTTTATTTTTCTAAAAATATTGACGTTTCAAAATTTTATTTTAATTAATTTCCTGATTTTTTTTTCGTTTTGAAGAAATAAAATATGATTATAAATTTATAACTATTAGGAACACGGAAAATATTCGGTCGACCGTATGGGAACGCGCGCGGCGCGGCGGATCACATGTTTGATAACATTACGGTGTTAAATAATTCGCAATTTTTCTCGAAACTAAAAAAAAAAACATTAAAAATCAGGAAATTAATGAAATTAAAATTTTGAAACGTCAATATTTTCAGAAAAATAAACTCAACAAAATTGCTATCTTTAATTTTTTTTGAAATAATTAAATAAAAAAATATATTTTTAACTTTTTTACCAAGACATTAAAATATGAAATAATTGTAGTTCTTATCCCTGTGAGTCTTATTACAAAACCAGAATTTCGATATCACCATTATTTCGGGAGATCAATGGGTAAATCTTCACGGGACACCCTGTATTATATATATATATATATATATTTCTGGTGTTTATGCAAAATAAAATTGTATATTAAAATAGCACATCATATAATCTTATACTAAGAAAAAGTTTCTTCCACACAGAAAAATCTTTGTTGAGTGGTTTGGGGCGTTGTTCAAAATTTAGTTTCAGTTCAACAAAATTGTAATGCATAAAACACGAGTTAAAAGTTCATACTTAGAGTTAAAACTTACCGTCATGTTTTATTTTTCAGAATTAGGTTTAATTATTCAGGATGTCTAATACAATTCTATATTAGTTTTTAAAAATATAAATTAAATAAAACAATATTAAATTATAATAAATATATGAAAGTAATTTTTTTTTTTTTTTTTAAAGAAATTTACAATCTATACCTTAGGCACAATGAGTCAATGTGGAACAGAAAATATATAAGGTATCAAAACAATTAATATTAATAATAAAAAGAGTTTAAAATAAATTATATAGTACATGCTACGTTTGATGAGAGCAGCCACCCATTAATGACACTCTCGCTCGTTTATGAAAGTAATTTTAAAAAAAAATTAAGTAGGTAAAATAATATTCTAAAATATTCAATATCATTTAAATGTAGTGTTAACTGGATAACATTGAAAACAAGCGACAAATAGGTTTTGTGTTTTTATAGTTTCTTTCATCAATATTTTGGAAAATAAAGGAGTTAAAATTCGAAAATAACCTTTTAAACACACAATACAATTAACGTGTTACACTGATTAGACGTCTTAATGCTTGATCTTTCAACTCTAAACTTATTACTAAAAGATGCCAAATTGGAGCATACTTCCAGTGGCGTCATGAAGGAAAAGTGTTCATCTGCTTTTCACTAAAAACATTAAAACTACTTTTCAGTTTTGATGATTTTTAATATTTTATTTTGATTATACTTTTACAACATAACATAATATATATTAATATACATAAAACATAACACTCAATAACTAAAAGGCGTGTGTGTGAGTGTGTACAACGGCAGTAAGAACATTTTTTCAAAAATTTTTATTTCTAAATTAACTTTCTTCATTTAAGCGCTAGAGTGCATCGACTTACGCAATAAATTCTAGAAACGATACGACCGCTCTAATTTATAAAAAAACCTCTGATACAATTAATATTCTTAATTGCTTTAAACAATCGATTCATCAAATGATTCACTTATGTTTAGTTTACCAATCCATGATTAAAAGTACTAAAACAAGACACATCTTCTCTAATTATTTGAAAATATGGTTTGGTTTTAAGTAGTGTACTATACACGTTCAGAATTAAAGCAAATGTATATTATTATTATGGAGTATCATAATTGCTGAATCACTGTCAGTACAGCCGTCAGCTTATTATTATTATTATTATTCGATCGAATATATTAATGATGTGATGTAACCTAACTTAACCGTAGGGTTTGATCATTAACGTTATGATCCCTCAAAACTCTTCAATAATACAAGTACAATGTTTGTCAGTTGTCACCGTAAATATATTATATCCATAAATATGATCATAATATTATGAGGTTTTTAAATACCATAATATTTACGTGTAGTAACTGAGTGCAACTTTTTATTTATGTTTTGTTTATTTTGGTATTGTGTTGACACACATATACACACATAAGCATAATAAAAATGGTAGGAATACTGATTGAATTAAATAAAACGTTTCAATGAGTGCGGAGAAGTGGGGTGACTTCGTTTGTTGCAATGGGAATGGGGTATGTGTATATGGAGGGGGCGTGGGAGAAAAAAGACGACGACCGTTGTTCGGGTCGTTTTAAATCCTCCCCTAATCGGATTCCGCTCAAAAACCACCGAAACCCCATCCCGTGTCGGTCGGACAATCTGCGAGCCATCGTCGCCGACACAGCGTAAAATACGCATACCGTATACTTATTATATATTCATACAGACTTAAATAACTATAGTGTATCATACGGCATCGCTCCGATAGCTACTCATCATTCCATTCCAGTTAACTGGTGTGTACAACCGACCTCCTATGAGTCAAAAACCAAATGAGCAGATTTTTTTGTTTTCAGCGTTCATCATAATATATATACATTAATCAGTTGGCAGTTAAATAATCAGTAATATAAATTAATTTTTCGACAACTTTTAACTTGACAAAAACATATTATGTTTTAAGAAAGCTTAATAATTTTTTATTACCTTAAGATAATTTTAACTTAATTTTCAATAATTTTAAAAAGTTATTTACCTTTTATAAACAAAAATTAATAATTATTAAACACATTACAGGAAGCGGTAACTTTCTGTGCATTATTGCCTTTTAAAACGTTTATAAAATAATATAATACTATAGTACTAAGAATTACAACTCAAGTAGAGCGATTGTTATTAAGTGCTGATAAGTAACTTTTAAGCTAGAAAAGAAGAGTTACAGATGACCGATACATCAAATAAATTATTGTAAACATTTTACTAACAGTTCTATTTATTATAATTTGATAATTGTGTATTTATTCATATACCTATGTTATTTTATTTGTTTTTTGTTAGGGGCAACCTGTGGCAACATACTCCATTGTTTCTGGAGTGGTACAGCGTGAGTTATTTTTGTTTGTAGGTTTTTGAGTTGGTAGGTTAGTTATGGATGTTATGTTGAAATATATAATTATATACTAGCTGAAACACTACACTAAACTGCACATAGAAAGTGTCAACTTTTATATCATTCAGGGCTCAAAAATTTAAATAAAAAAATACTATATTTTAAATTTTAAATTTTAAATTTTCCAATAGAAATAAGTACCTAATTCTTTTCTTTTCTAATTAGTAACCAATTATTAGTAGAAAAATACGCAGTTATGATTTTAATTCATGTGACTAAAAAATATAGTGACCAAATATCAAATATAGTTATATTTAAAATTATATATACAATCATAATCATAATCACAGTTTTATGTTATATAACCATAAACCAGTGAAAATCGTTTATAATATAAAAAAAAATTATTTTTTTAAAAATATTATTTGTAATAACGGCTTCAATTACAGAGGGTGATTAGCCTGCAGAGTTTAATATAGGTTAAATTATGATTAATATAGTAGCTTAGAATTATTTAAACATATACAGTTAAATACATTAGATGATATTTAAAATAATTGTTTCCAATAAGTTGGATAGTTTAGTGGTATTAAGAAAATAAAATATTGCACGGATGTTGGTCCCCTCAACCGGCTCTATATGATGTTGGTGGGGTGGTTTAATATGTTTTGATCGTGATTGTACTTGACACATTGGAGTGTGAGATGTTCGATTGTCAGTGTTAATTTACAATGCTGGCTTCAGTCAATTTTTTTTAGGTTTACTTAACTTAAAATAGTTCTAAAAAAAAAAATGGTTGACTTGTCTATTCCTGCACACATATATTATTGCCATGTCTAGTGTTTCATCATTATGATATCTTGCATAATATTACTATACCATCTTATTGTTAGCATTTCTAGTTAGGACGCACATCATTTTTATAGAATTAATTATTTTATTGAACACTGTTATGATTACTTTTATCACTACCCGATTTACGTTCTGGCGTGTCTAATCGTGATTAAAATGGTTCGGTAAATATTTTTGATTGAGTAATTCAATTATAACACTATAATTGATTCAGTGAAAGAATATAAATTCAAATTTTCAGGTGAATTACTCAGGATTCAGAGTATCATTATCACCGATTACATTAGGTATTACAAAAATAAAATTATGTCATTATACTAATTACAGTAAACAATAACGTGCATACCAACATCACAGGACCTGAAAACAACTGATTCTAAATAATACTAATCTAATAATTTGGTGGTGTGGGAAGTAGGTTCAAATCACTTGAACTCTGACCACCCCAATCACCAACAGAATTTTTTGACCTTAACGTCAGATGAAAATTTGCATCAATTATTATTCTATTGCTAAACTGAATTTAGTACTACTTCTTAAATCTCGGAATACTCTCAATCCTCATTCTGTATGAGATAAGGTGTTAATTTTATAGTAATAAATTTATATGTATACGGTAGGTAATATCCATTATTAAATATGTGATAGGTAGCCGAAAGAGTCGTGTGTGGATGGTCAACATTATTCATTGTGTAATTCTTGATAGATCATAAGTATAATAAAAATATTATATGATTCAACTTAATCACTTTTTTAATCGATTTATTGTAAGTAGCACCCATGCTACGCATGTTGATAGATAATTCTAAATATTTTGTAAACAAACGCACACCCTTTGTTATTGTGTGTATTTTTTGGTGAATATGAGTTTAGTTATTGATCGATCACAATCGGCGTTCGTTGCGATATAAGCTAAGGCGAACGCCCCCCCCCCCCTGACCAAGACCAGACCCATCGACAGGACTAGTCTGCGAGTCGTTGTCATCCGAAGCACTTTATTTCGTAATCGGCCATTAAGCCCTTTTTATTTTATATTTTAATAACTATTCGAGTAAAATAAAAGCTTAACTCTTAATTAGAACAAAAGATTATTGTTATTCTTTCGTATACAGTCCTATTCGTAACAGTATAACATACATTACTAACACTGAAATATAATGAACATAAATAAACATGTTCAATACGGGTTAGAGCATGTGAGGTATACAATACCTAATAAATGTTCTGTTTGTGATTCAACTGTGCAGTTTTCGGTAAAACCTCTGAAAAATGACAAATAGCAAACTCCTTTTAACCGGGTTGCACCTATCCGAAATGATAGCCACGGCAAATCACCGGTTTAATGTGATAATTATATAATAATATCATTATTGTGCTTTATACACATCAGTGTAACTACACACGTCACATAATAAAGTTGTTGAAGTTTTTGTTTATGCATTACGTATAACGTAATGTTGGAAGAGCGTTTAATTTAGCGTGCCAAACGAGAATGGTGGTTGACGGTAAAACGTTACGTTCGTGTGCACTACATTTGAACATTTCATACTGTTATTCTATTACACGTTTCACGTGACGTTCATAACAATGATTATTATTACAAATCGATTAATTCGTTTTCGTTTGTATTTAAAAATATATCACACAAAATATTATGAAGGAAGATTCTTTTCCACGATGAGTATGCAAAATTATTTTAACACTTTACCACATCCACTGTCACGGAGGATTCGTTTGCACTGAATGATTATTACTTCATATAATATTATTAACCCCATGATTTCCTGTTACAGGCATATAGGTATATCTACTATTTTGTATACCCGCGAAGGAAATTAAAACTAATTGTAAAATTATTTTTTATAAGACTAATTAACGTGTTATATTTTATTGCTTACAACGTCAAAGTAATTATATTATCAATACCGAACGGTTCAGCGTACATTATGGTTAAACAACTAACAGCTAATCGATTTTATAATTTTAGATTTTTATAATCAATTAATATATATTTAAAATTTTCAAAATTGTTTTTTTTTACCGGGACTTGCTTAGGAGCGTTTTCCCTCAACCTGAAAAAATTGTTGCTTTTGTTATATTTGAGTCTATGACTAATTGTATACCTTTGAAGATTGCGAATGATTCCACAGTGAAAATTGAACTATCATTTGGAAGCTTATAACTTCGCTTCAAGTCATTCCAGATTACCGAAGCTCCTACTCCCGCTTGACTTTTTGAGGCATCAGTGTATATTTTTTCATCCGGTAAATTATGTAATATTTGAAGATAGTGCTGTTTATAAGTTTTACTATTTGTGGAGTCTTTTTTTAATTATGATAAATTTGTAATGGCAACTATTGAATAATTCCAGTTAGGTGTTGTTGGGAAATGAGATTGGAGTATATCGGATGTCTTGAGATTGTGATGCTTCAAAAGTGTTGATAATTTTTGTAAATTAGGTGTGAAGTTGAGATTTTTTTAAGTAACTTGACCACCTTTAAATACTATTCATTATGATAGTTATAATAATACAAAGTGTAATAATAACGACAGCAATAATGTATCTACAATGAATGATTGCCAGTTTCGGAGAACGAATATCATTATGTTAATATAATATCATATAATATATATTACATTCTAGAACGCATGCGAAAATCCATCGGGGAAATCGTCGTTGTCGTTGTATTTGTTTAAAAACAAAAATCCCTATATATATATATAAGTAGGTATATAAGTTTGTGTATATATATATCCACACACATTACATAGATGTTATTGTTCACTAGTGCGTTTTCCCAAAGGCACAACGGCACACACCGCCACAGTGACCGTATTAGGTTATTTTATTAAGGGTTTAAGTTTTATTATTATTTTTTTTTCCATCCGGAATTCTATCCGCGGCGGGTCCGCTTTGCGCGCGAATAAAAAAAGGGACGAAAAGGTTTATTGGCCGATATTCACCAGAGACCGAAGTCCCTCGGACCGAGTGCGCCGCATTGACAGTGTCTTGGAAAGTGCATTGAACGTTTACATACTAAACACACACATGCTTTCGTGTGTCGAGTGCAGTGTGACGTAGGCATAATATGTGAGCGAGCATACGAAAGTAAAGCATTAAAATTATTATGACCGCGAATTATTAATGGAGTTACAAGATATACTAGGTGCTGTACCTACTTTATTATATCCTCACTCAATCGGCACTGATACTTGTTCCACGCTTGTTGTTGTCATATACATACATACAACATACACTATAATGTCAGGTGGAAATGTTCATTTATTGTTGTTGTGTGGGCCTGCAGTTAAATATACATATCTGTCTATTTAACATTCCGCAACGTTTACTCATTTTACTCTATTTATTTATGTACACTTTTGTAAATAGTTGCATGTTAAATTATCAACTGTTAAAAAAAATTAATACCACAATGAATGAGCTTGATGACTATTGGCTATCAAGGAATGTTTTAATAAAAAAAAAAATTCTGAACATAGGTAGTAGTAGTATTTAGTTAACGTTAGCAATTGGCTATTTCGAGTGCATAATAATGACCGCATTTACTACATTTTGATGAGAGTAGACAATTTAAAAATATTTAATTAAGGCGGTACACTGTAGTTCTTAAGGAAATTCCAAATTTTTAACGGAATTAAAATGTAGTGTATTGAACCGATGCCTCCCTAAATATTGTTATGTTGTAATAATATTTTATCGTATATAAATTCTCGGTATCTATCAGAATATTATTATTGTCGTTTTATACGTTCTCAAACTCCAAAACGTTGGATTAGCTAGTTGTGTTATAAAATCGGAATATTCTTCAATAAAATATCATCTGCACCGCGGTAAAATGCCGTTTATTTTATTGTAAACAGTAAATATAAATACATAAATGTATATGTGTTGCGTTTATGTACGTGATCATCACGGGTAAAGAGTTTTAAAAATGTTTTATAAATATAAATTATAATATTATCATTACCATTGCTTGTACATTGCCAATGCATAATAAAAATAATAATAATAATAATAATAATAGTAATGATACGTAAATTATTATTACATTTTTATCGATTATTATCGTCTACGCAACATATAACTTCGGACATTTGGATTTCTCACGTGTGCATGAATAAAAAAAAAAAAAACGTTACACGATGCGCATTGCGGTCATATATATATTATTACATGTATAATGCGGCCCGTCGCAGTAAAGAACATTAAATAGCTATTCCGAAACCACTTAAGAAATTGGCACACGAGTACATGTAAATGCACTTGGAGTACACCAATTTTATGGTGTACCACTAGGGTTAATGTGCAATATTATTTATCATCTCATCCTCGGTCCATATATATGGTATATATACATTATACAGACGCATTAAACGCTCCGTATAATATATATCTCTTCTGATGTCCGCGAAACGACTTGCCTGCGCCAAAGACGCATTTTAGTGATAAGTGATATATTATTTTATAATAATAATAATGATATAATTTCGATGGTCGTGTACGACCTCATAACGGTCGAGCGACGTCGTTCCATATTATTTACATGTTCCTATATATCCGTATCGTTTGTCGGATATCATATTAACAATGTTGTTCCTGTGTTCAAGTGGTGTCTGAAATCAATAGTTTTATTTTATCGTATTATAATATCAGTCAAGAGAAGATTACTTAACAAAGACAATATTCTTTTTATTTGCACACTTATTTTACCTCCAATATTCCCTTGTAAAACGAGACGGAGTGCCTATTTCGTATAGTTGGCTATTACTCATGGTAGGTATAATATGATCCCTTCGTATTTTAGTCTTCGATCTTTTATTATTATTAGTTTACCCATATTTTCCAATAATATACAGTCGTTGAATGCCTACCTATAGTAATATACGATCTGTCCATGGCATTCTTAACATATGCTTATACATGTGTAGTCACATTTCAATGGCATATATATTTTATCTTTTGTTAACTCTGTCAGTGTCTGAGATTCGATTTTAGATTCATAATACAATAATATTATACATTTGTTGCTTTATAATTTTTATGGAGTTATGCGATGAAAAACGCACTCGTAAATTTAATTTATTTTACAAGGAAGCCTGCGATTAGCTTGTGTCGTGATTTGAGATATATAACTATAACTATTAAAAAATATATATTATGCATCGCGCGTGTATATAACTATGTAATTTACCAATAATAATATAATGTATACCCCAGGGGTTCCAAAACGATGGGGCGCTTGTGTCACTTAACCTAACCTAACCTTGGAATGTGAAGGCGTTTTGAGTGGCACGTCTGCGTTCAAATTATATGGGTAGGTAATATAATGTACGAACAAATAACCTAACTATTTTGGGGTCGATAATTATGAATTAAATGCAAATACAATTATGAAAAATACCATGAAATACATTGTTTAGGTGGTTAGGTGTGAATGTGTAGTACTCGCTTAATTCGTATAGTTATAGACTGTTATAATATTCAAAGGCTAATATTCTACAGTCATTTTACCGTTAAAAATGTCATTAATTTATAGAATTTAATTACCGTTTTAAGAATTTAAGAATTTAAAAAAAAACTTTAGCATTTATTTCTTCATTTTATCATTCCGAAAAATGCACAATATACCTACTTTGAATATTTAAGACTTAACTAAAACCTAAACTAGTATACTATTTACATATTTTATTTGTTTAAATAAAATTTTTGAAAACGATGAGATAACAGCATACCTGCATATGCCGTTCGTACCATATTGTTTTCTTTCGTATTTCAGAAAATTTATAATTTATCGTTTTGACTGCATTAAAGTCGATTGATAAAAAATAAAATCGTTTTATCACGATCGTTACGATGGGATCGTACTGAAATTATTACGACCATATATAGTATAAAACAATATAATATACACACACGAAAAGTAAACGTTTCAATACAATATTATTATTCACTCGAGAATCGAGATTGATTCGTGGGCGGTGCGGCGAGGAGGAACCGAGTCAACCAATATCGTAGCAAGTGAAAAACGATTCGAATAGATGGTTATAGTTTCGATTATATTATTATGATAATAAACTGTTACATGCACATACGTTTATACGTTGAGTTATGTTGAAAGGCTAGCAATAGAAACGTTCGAGATAAATATTATATGGTACCCATGCCAATATATTATAATCGATCAACCCTTACGAGCATCATACATACATTATATATAAATAAAACACATTTATTTACTACGATGGAGAATAAGTAAAATGGCAATGAAAACCAAAAATTAGCATGCTTAAAAGTTGACACCCTTATTAAATACAAGATTTCGAAAAAATTATTGGTATAGTTGTATCATACCTAGACCGTGTTAGAAAGTTGACAGAAATTGGTGTAAGTTAACACGTATAAAAAAGTTCTGCTTAATTCTTCAACTCATTAAATGTTAGTCGTTGTATTCCAAGTTAAAGATAAAATCCTAACAACTAAAATAATTTATCACTATAGTATGGTAAAAAAAATAAACACATTTTATCTGTTTCAATTCGTATCATTTTTTATTAAATCGTTTTTGTGCTGCGTGCCAACTCCCCCCCCCCCCACGTTGGAATTTTCAAATTTTTTGGCAATATTTAGCATGTAATTAGCATGTATTTTAACTAGGCGTGAAATTGAAAAATAGGTGGGGGCTGTAGACACGTGTCTCTGACCCCCCCCCACACATCGAAATCATCTATTTTCAAATTCTTCTTTAGGCTAATATTAAGTATGTAATTAGCATGTCTTTGCATGCTTGGTCCCAAAACTCTATCTGTTGGTTCGTAAAATCATTTTTCATAATTCACACATGCCAATCAAGTTGGCATCAGCAGAACACACTAGGACTATAATTATATTATCAAAAAATTGTTAAGAATTCGTCACATTTTGCTTCACTATTTTTAAAATTCGCTACAGTCTGATTTTTTCGAAATACTAGAAAAATGAAAATTGCCCAGAACCAACACTTAGCACCAGCATTTTTGTTTTTATTAATTAGATATTATAATTTCACCTCACCTATTTTTCGATACCACGCTTAATTAAAATACAATATGCTAATTACAAAAGTTAGCATGCGAATACATGCTAATTACATGCTAAATATTTGCCAAAAAAAATTTGAAAATTCCAATGTGGGAGATTTGGGGACACGTACGTCGAAAAAACGACATTTTGGCGATCGTATTGTATATATTATGAATATTGCATCGAAATGAAACGTCGGGGAATCCCACGTGGCCAATGAAGGCACACGCGATGGACTATTAAAAATTCAAAACCATATTGTCCACTTTTTATCAAATTTATATGACGTACAAGTCGTTATAAAGCAATATCATATAGTATACCATCGGGATATAATATGTGCACATAAGTTGCAACAGTAAGAACGGCGTGTGAGCATTCTTCAGTGATACGTACCCAAGCTATTTTTTATTTTCTTCCGAAAAAAAACCCTCTTAACCTTTTACCTATAACGGCTATAACCTTTATGATAAAATGCAGGAATACACATTTTAATATTTATAAATACGTATTTTTTCATTTTAATATTTTTTTTTCACATTCAACCGTTAAGACTTATATTATTAATCGTCTAGCTATGATAATACATTTTTCTATGAAATAAATTATAACTCAACGATTGGTAATTAAACAACTGTACAACTTTTACGGCTGATTCAATAGAAGTCCGATGCCTACAACGTTTACATATCACCACGGTCCACGTATGTAGTGCAACGTAATATTATTTCATCTTAGTTTAATGATAGAAGGGGGAATTTTTTGACAATATTTCACAAAGAAAAACTGGTTTAATTTACAGACTGTGGCACTGACAAGATTGGTTTCCAAACGGTTAAACATACACAGTGCTCGACTGCACATAATTTTTCGGACTTTAATTTGTAGACCTTTGAGGTTTATTCTATGAATTTTAATGTGTACTGTATGGTGAAGAGGAGGTGTGTGTTCTAATATGTTATAACGCGTGTTTGAAGCTCATGCGCACTATAACAGCCCCATCTTCCCACTCGACTGAAATGCCAAAACGTTTGTCCACACCACTTCTATAATTAATATCAAAACACAGTGGGCGGTGTCATCACGTATTATTCGTACGTGTCCTCGCGACAAGGGAAAACGATTTACGGGTGCATTTAATACATTACATAACTTCATAGGGTCTTCGCTGCATTTCATCGACTATACGACGACAACAATAACAACAACACAAGTCACTAGATCGATTTGACTATTTTAATTGGGACACCTACACGTGAGTATACCGGAAAGTAACAGATCGAGTCGTCTGCAGGAGTGGGCGCGATGACGTGTTTTCATCAAAAACATTAGTTTTTTTTTTTTTTAAATCGTTTGAGAGAAACGTGACTTCCGATAATCATAGGTCGTTAATGTCAGCGCGTCGAATTTTCTATTTATTTTCGACTTCACAACTCGCTCAAGAGAAAAAAAAGTTCCACACTGGTATGTTAGGCTTATAATACCATACCTACACGCTATGTTCTCGAAATCTGTTGCGTTTGACTGCTACAGGTTGGAACGAAAAATCGATTGTGGTTACTGTTGTAATATTATTATATTAATAAAGTACCAATGAATCTATATTAAATACAACATATTATTGAGTTTATAACAGAGATATATGACATTCGAGTACTGCTATAATGTTTTTTTGTATTCCTAAGCTCAATGGGTTGTACACTTATGAATACAGTAACAACATTAAATTAAAAATTTAAGAAAAAACGATTTGTTAAGTGAAAAAAATTTAAAATGATATTTATAAATTTAATTACATTTACATCAATTTCATTTTTATTTGGCAAATAATAGATTCTATATTATTTTAACGATATTTGCTTATATTCATAGTTTTGTTATTTAGAATTATTATCATTATCAATTAATATTTAACTCAGAATAAAATAAAGGTCTATAATATTTTATTTTAACAAAGAAATATTACTTAACTTATATAGTTACGTAAATGAAAAAACTGCTTTTTGTGGTACAATTTTATATAAACTTTACCGGTAAATTCCACATCTTTAAATAATTAATATAATGCAATATTATGATTTCCTGAAGACACCAAAGTGAATACGTCGTATGGTTCCCGTTTGGATAACAATAATATGAGACATTGAGATGCATAATATTGTAATGTTTTTATTACCAATATTTTGTTTAATAATAGTAATATAATATTATTAATTTCCGTTGGCCGGCGTGTTATATAGGCAATTTCGGTACATCAATCTCGTAGCCTGTCTTAAAGGACGTTGTGCACGCAAGTGATCTTATCCATCTACATAGTAACAATGACTCAGTTTTTTTCACTTTTTTCTATACGAATACTAAAATAGTATTGGTAAGAATCTCACAACTAGTAGCGATTTGATTTTTATTGTTAGTTTAAACAAACGTATAATATGTTATCGATAATCAACAAATCGCTGTTTAGGTAACAACCACGTTACTTGACCCACGTCTTGTGGTTGTGACGGCGCGAGTAGGTGGATAAAATCCAAAACATTGATTTAATTGGTTATAATATTATTAGAATAGGTATTGAACTACCAACGTTGTGATGCGAAAATTGTATTCGTTAATAAAACATAGAAAACCCGTTTATCTTTAAAACGAACCATTAATAAATACCTGATACAAGCGAAAAGTGTTACATTTTATATGAGAGAGAGAGAGAGAGAGAGAGAGAGAAACTAGAGTGAAGTATTTACAAAATAAGTTTGGTTTACTTCAGTAGTTTGAATGGAATTTTGTTTTCATAGATGGCAATTGTGCGTAAAATAAGAATACTTTCCAAAGAGAATGAGCTATGCTGGGGCTTATAGTCGCTCACATATCAATCACAGGATACGTTGTCCATTAGTAAGAGGTTATAAAAAGTTTCTTTGTGGGGGAATTTCAAAGCTATAATTTTCCAGTTATTTAAAACGAATTGAGATAACTGAAGATTATATCGAAAAATAGTGAATATATTTTCGATAAACCTCTGTTATATATATACATACATATATATATATAAATATATATATTTTATTCCAAAACTTGAATTTAAAAAAAATAATATTGTATTTATTACTCTCAGCATATGAAATGATATTACGGTGTAACAAACTTACTTTGATGTTATAATTTTCGGTGAGGCCATGGTTTGATATAATATCGTAACGTCACGAGTCATTGCAATATTGTATTACATGACACATAATTACTATAACTGTATAAGCCGTTTCGTAGCACAAACGTCCGCCCGCTGAATAAGACTAAACGACGCCAATCTAATAACATTATAACGAGTACGTCAAAGTCGCCCAGCAGTTCTACACATGTTATCAAGACGAGGGTTCATGACTTATATGTACATTTATATACAGTACAATATCATAACTTGGTCCACGGGTCTGTACATTAATATATTTATACACAGATACATAGAATAGAGTGTAATTTCAAACATAAATAGTATTATTATTATTGAGTTTGAGTTATAGGCACACGTCAAACGTTTACTCTAACCCCTTGGAGCACTGGTTAATTTGTAATTATTCTAAATGCCATGGCGGAGGGTATATCGCTCGTAATTAAATTTGACTGGTTTCAAAGATTTAAATAGTATTCTGACATAACACACAATAATGGAGATGTGTCTTTGAGTTTGACGTTTTGTTTGACCAGATTTATCCGCTCTGATATAGCTTGAAGTGCTCGTCGGTGGTTTTGTTTATGTGTGTAAGTACACGGTATGGTCGTAAGCATAATAATTGTATTATACTGTTATACGTGATTACCAGAGTGGTGATAGTTATTTTGAGCGACGGTCAAACAGAGTCGAAGTACTGTAAAAAATAAACATTGTATACGCGGGATCTAAGGCTCACTAAAGGCCTCAACCTAAATGCGTAATTCAAAAAAAAAAAAAAAAACAATAAAAATAAAAATAATAATTTAGGATTTTAGGGGTTGAAAAAGGTCACTTGTTTTGTATTTCCCAATAGTATTGAAAAATAACCTGAACCAAGTTCCTAATTTTGAATAAAACTTGACCATTTTTGAGCACACATAAACTGGACTTTTACGTTGGCTACGAGACTTGTAAATCTGTATTGTCAGACATAATTTAACATAGCCTGATCAATGAATCACAAAAGTTTACTGTATGCATATGTACGTATTATGAACAATGCAATGTTTTGTAAGGTGAGACAATGGCAGACGGATCGACTAGAAGTGCAATCAGTATGTTTATTTGTCAGATGAGAAAGGTTATTACTTATAACTGTACAATCAAGAAAAATATTTCTATTGCATTTGTTTGTGTACCTCTGTAATGCATTTAAATATCAAAAAGTAAATTATGACAATACGTGTCTATAATATTATTTGTTAGCACTCACGTGTTCCCTCCACCATCGTTGAAAACCTACTGTACGACCCCCAACCACAATGGCCTATGTTGCCGCGGGTTAACAAATAAAAACAAAAATGAAACATGCCTCTCTCAAAATGTCCTGTTGTCTCTTATTGGGGGTGGGGGGGAGAAGGGATGGGTCTGGGCTCTGAACTTAACTCTTCAGTGTGCCACTATTAAACTAACTATAATTTGGCGTTAAAATTAATATTCAAACTAAACATCAAATGTTGGAAGGGGTTCATTATGTGTATATGTGTGTTTGTATATTCATACAATGTAAACTAATTAAAACAGAATAAATTTAAGTATCTAAAAGTTTTTAAAATAACATATATTCGTATATTTCTGTGAGTTATAAATTAAATTGAACTATTAAAATTATTAATTTCTGTGTTGCATTATTACGTTATTGAATAGTCAACTCGCACAAGTATGAACGCGGACCATATTAATAGGATATTTATTTATTTACAATATATAGACACACGAAAACCAGTTGATATAGTAGCCGATGTATCGTCTATGATTGAAGCTATTCACTTTTTCTTTTTAATTCCCTTACGCGTGAATATACGGCACTGAGTGGAAAAACCAATTAGAATGGAAATCGTAAAACGGGCTGAGATTTTTACGATGTTATGAACGTACATGTATACGCAAAGCCTCAGCTATACCATCATGTTTGCGTTTTTTTTAACTGTATCTCATCGGTCGCATCTTCCATAGCACGACCGCACTCGATAAAACGACTCAATTTTATTTTTTCCAGATTACTATTTTAATAGTCAGTGGGTAAATATTTTCAAACAATTTCGAAGAGAGACATGCGAGATTTAATGTTTATAAAAATGCCGTCACATTTACACTTTATATACGTGTTTTCTAGAGCGTATTTCGGCTCTTTCTCTTTCCCTCCCTCTCCCGAAGCACAAATCGAGTCTTTTTAATGGTTAAGAAAATACACAGACCAGAGTTTAGTGCGAATGAACTTTTGAAAAAAAACGTATATATTACTACACAGTATTTTTATTTTTATTTTTTTTGTCAAACGCAAAAATATCATATCAAAAGAACTCGACAACGTGGACGCCATACTGAATCTTACAAAAAGACACGTTTAGTTCGGTCACTGGAAACAGTAACACGGTAAGAAGAAGTGAAAAAAAATAGGAAAACACGCGCTCGACAAAACTAAAACTATTTGATGTAGAAAATTTGTAACGAATATTCTGCGTCAAAACGAAGATTGCTAGATTTCTGTATACAAAGAAAAAAAAACGTTGATGACGTAAAACTGTTCAATTAAAATTGTAAAAAATATCAAACTGAAGTTTTTTGCATAATATAAAATCTTTTTAATCATCGCAAAAATAAATTATTATCGTTATATAATGCTTAGTAATAACGAGCAGCGCAATACGCCTTAACACCCGTGAAATTGGGTTAGACCAAGATTCCAACCATATTATAATTTTTATTAATGACGCTAATAAATACTATTTCAATGAATAATCATTATAATATACAAAGTAATTATTTTAAAAGTATAGGTACAACCGTTATCTCAAAAAAAAAAAATTAACGTTTTCGGAAATTAATTAATTTTATTTCATTACAAATCATATTTATTCAAGTCATATTATTTTAACATTCTAGTTTTTTTTTATTGTTTTTTTGAATAACATAATGCATTTTTAATTTTAAATATTCAAATTATTTTCTTTTGAATTTGTATTGTTTATAAATCAAATTTTAAACGAGTAGTTATAATTACAAGTAATCTACAAAGAGTGGAATTCCATACTGTAAATCACCTTTATATAGCTATTACTGTATTAGATACTTTGTATAATACTGTATGATATACAATATCAAAATATGCGATAAATTATCATAGTAATATTTATGTTTTAAAAATTAAATTATGTGAAATAATATATAAATATACTGAAACTGTTTAAAACATCAAATAAATATTCATGAAAAAAGCTAGCACTAAAAAATAAAAATAATAATATCTAAATATGTTTTAAAGTAAATAATTAAGGAAAATAGCTTTGGAAATTAGTGAATGATAATTAATTTTAGCCATAATATTTATTATAATTGATGTCCTTTTATTTTCAGTTAATTTAAGTTAAAAATCTTATCTAATCTTGCACAGGCGTACACCATCAAGGCATAAAATCAAAACATACCTACTCATCTCCATTAAAATTAGTACACAGAAATATAAATATGTAATAGGTAGTATAAGTATATATTAATGATAATGTTATTTGATCAATATAATATTATTAAATAAATAATTTGAGAGAAAAAATTCTTCGATTTGATTAAAATTTATCAATTCTATGTTTAATTTATACAGATAAATATTATAATATACAATTCTTACAGACCTTAAGTATCGGTGAATATTTTTGGCATACGCATTTTTAACCAACACCGGTTGTTGTTTCAGTAAAAAAATAAATTGATCTTACAACCGAAACATTCGAAATACTCATCTTATCATCGCAATGTTATATAATGCGATGTTATAAGTAATAATTGCAATTTAATATATTACATAATCAAAAGTCAACTAGATGGCCTGTCACGATAATTTTGTACACATGACGGTACGGTAGTCTCATATATATATATATATATATATATAATATTTATACATTGAATATACGCGTTACACGTTGAATTTTAATAAGTCATCATTTGCAGACGACATGGATTAAATTACCATTATACGTTTTGCATAATCCTGGGAAAATCGGCACATTTCTGCCTCTAGCCGGACAACGTGCTAAATTATAATATTATAATATTATATCTGTGCGTTTTTTATTTTTCAATTTGAATTTGTGATCGTAATAATACTATACACACGACTGTACCTGCTGCGGCAAATCCATTCCAATTCTAAATATTATATTTCAATAAATTTATATGTATTCATAATAAATATCATAATAACATATAATATATATATATATAATACTAGCTGTCCCGACACGGCGTTGCCCGCGTATTAGTTTGTTTTTTGGCATTTTCGTAGGCCGTGTATAGTGTTATTACTTATTAGTTATTATGTACCTATGGGAAAATAATTTTTTTTTATTTGTAGTTTATTAGTGGCTTTGGAAATCATAGCGTATAGTAAACTATTGAGAATGTCAAATTAATATTCATATAATGTCACTAATAATAATTAATAATCCTTGGGATTAAGGATAGAACATAGTCTGCAATGAATGAGTAAATTACAAAGTTCTTTATTGTAACATAATCAAATATATTTTTATAAATGATATACATTTTAAACTATTTTAGATTCTGAACGAAGTGATGAATGTATTGATTTTACAATGATGTGTTTTTTTTTTCTTTTTTTATTGTAAGTGTGTGGGGATGTCGTATACTGGTATATGACTGAAAGATGACGGCCCATAAAAATAACAAAACACCAAATATAAATTTTTTTGAATTCATTGTATTTTTTATATCTTAACTAATAAATTTAAAATTACATCTCTATCATAAATTATATGAATTAAAAAAAATATTGTCAGTCTCTTAGTGCGATGGAGTGTACGATATTTTTAGTAAATCCATCTTTAGCCAACACAAACAAACTGGAAGGTTTACCCACGCGAGAACATGCCACGTATAATTGTCGGTGTGAAAAACACGGTGTGCCCAGATCTAAGCCACAAATAGTCATCGTTTGGCCTTGAGACTTATTGATTGTCATTGCGAATGCCAATCTGATTGGAAATTGAACCCGTTTGAATTCAATTGGGACATCTGTAGTGATAATAGGGATTCGTGGTAGTAATACATCTTCTCCGAGAAACTTCCCATTCAAAATGCTGGCTTCGATAACGTTTTTCATCAATTTTTTAATAACTAATCGCGTGCCATTGCACAGCCTTGGTGGGTTCAAATTACGTAGCAAAATAATAGGAGATCCAACCTTCAGTTGTAGATGGTGTGGCGGCATTTTCAAACTATTCAGATTACCACATGGCCCATGAATCATGTTTGTCGTAACAATATCAAACAGTAATGTATCGCAGTAGACATATCTGGAATTTCAGCAGAAATTATGCTATCGATTTCTTCAGGACGTATTTTGTCGATTAACCAAACCAAAATGTGTGCATGAGGTAATCCTCGTTTTTGCCATTCAACTGAATACATCCAGCAACGTGTGGGACCGACTACATGTAATTTTTTAATGAAACTCATTAAAGACTTTAATTTTTGTTTGAACACACGTGCTCAGGCACGCCCGTAGAGATGCAGCTCAGGGGGGGCAAACAAAATTTTTTTTATGTTTTTCATACAAGATTTCGGCAATTACGCCTAACCAGCCAAAAGTATTGAAAATAATCGTTATTGCGATTAAATACCTCCTATATGACTTGTTAGATACAAGGATTGTCGAATAGTCGCTCAAGATCAACTTTATGTAAAAAAACTTCCAATTTCGTAAGTGACACGAAAAATCTCAGGGGGGGCAATGGCCCCCACTGGCCCCTCCCTCCGGGCGTCCCTGCACGTGCTATAATGTCACGACGATGTATTGCATTTTGTCCTGGCAATAACAAAGATGTTATATCCAGCCATTTTGGATTACATGTGAACGTGATAAATAAACATTGTCGGCCGTATTCGCGCACGTAAGTTAGAGCATCCTAGCTGGCTGTATTCTTGCATATGACGTGGACTGCCTATTTACGATGATGGTAGAATGATAGAGTTACCAATTTCGGTGGTGTCGGCGTTGCACAGAATAGCGTCTCGAGTGAATGTATTCCTCCGCACGCAGCTTTTGTTGATTATATCGTAAATATCGTAGTCGTTCGCTTTCTATCTTCACGTATATGTCGACCATGAATGGTCGGCAAAGCTCACGACACCGTAGAATGACGTTGTCCTGACCGCGTCTAATCATCATACGATACGCATAATAATCGGGCCCATACTAGAATGCTAGACGAAGGAATGAATTGGATGTAAATGCTCTATGTACTTGTTGGCGTTGTCGGTCATTTGCCCTGCGTGTGTCAACTACGAATTGACGCGCTTCTAATCGTCTTATTTGATTTTGTTCAGCTTGTGCCTCACGCAATCGCACCATTGTTCACACGTACATTTTCATTGTTCGGTTGGATTTGTACGTCTCTTCTTTGTGCTCTTCTATCTCGCACGCTTGTACTTATGGTCGTTCGACGGACCAAATCAGAACCCTTGCGTCTTGCTGGCATTGTACAAAATACACAAATCGATACAATTAAAGTTCATGTTAAACTAAATTAATTTATTTATATTTATATCTATGGAAATACGTCAGACGATAGCGGCGACAACGGCGGCTGATCGGTCAGTGTGGCCATTGATTAAATATATGAGAAACAGCGATTAAAAAATATAAAAAAATAATAATAATAATTTAATATGTTTGGTAACCAACTGCAACTCTATAAAAAAAAAAATTGTCGTAGGTTAAAAAAAATCTTTGTATGAGCCACCCTTTAAAATAAAATTAGGGGTGTGAAAAATAGTTTACATCACTCTCTGAGACCTACTTAATATACACAACAAATTTCATGAAAATCGGTCCAGCCGTTTCGGAGGAGTTTGGTAACAAACATTGTGACACGAGATTTTTATAATAATTATATAGTTATATATTTATATATGATATGTGTATACATTGGGTGATTATTTTAACGGTAAACACTCATTAACTCGAAAAATATCAACATTTTTAAGAATATTTTTTTGGTAATTAGATAATTATAAAATACTAAGACAAACTATTTGCACGTATTCTGAAATGATACCATTTGTTGTTATCGATAAGCCCACAGCTTGTAGTCTATTAAAGTGTTCAACATTTTTATAGTATTTTTCCCCATGGAATATTTAAATTTCACGAACATAATAATTATAGTAAATAGAAATTAATATTATAAACGATTTCAAGGTAAAAAATACTTCCTCTACTTATATACCATGATACGAATAATTATGAACTAAAATAATAGACTTGGTATTAAAAATTGTATAATATTATGTATGTGTCACTATACAACATTTTATTTGATACTTTTCAAATTAAATATTATAATAATTATTATAAAAATACATTTAAAATATTACTATTTTCTTGAAAGACTTTATTGTTATGTAAATTTCGTATTGGTATGATAATATATAATCACACAACATAATTCGTAAATTAGTCGGTTATAACGTTAGAATAATGATATTATAAAGTACACAAATCATTAAAAGAAAAGAAAATTCGGGTTTTGATATACAAATCGTATGTGAAACAGCATATAAGACACAAGAAAGGTATGCATACACTGAAATTATTTATCATTGCTTATTTGATATGCCTATACAATAGTATATGATCACTGCATCAACGAAAAATTTTAAATATGTCTTGTGAAAGACGAATGTTTCTAGTTCAAAGACTTGAGTCGTCCAGTGCGAGATGGTTGGGACCGATCACGGTTTTAGGAAAATTTGTGTAGGGCCTTCGTGTCAGATACTCATAAAGGATATTTCTATTTAACGTCAGACGAACTCATGATTTTCAAAACAGTTTAAAATTCTAGTCAAGTAATAACTACTATAATAAGATTAGGTGGTGTTACTATAGTCAATCACCATTATCCATCAAATCCCACCATAACTAAAATTATCTTACTAAGTTATAAAAATAACATTAATAAATATGATGTTTTTAATCTTTAATGGTTACATAATATTATATAATATTTACAAAACCGTTATTTATTTTAAAATGAATACTGAAGGTATGAAGTACCGCCAGTGAGTTATAATGAATGATTGAAATATGTATGAAATGTTCTCACCTTTAATTATGCACATTTTAATCTTTATATATTTTATTTTCTATTACATTTTAATGGAGTAGTTCACTGTATCGATAAAAAATTAATACAGTAATACACATACCTAGTATATAGAGAATAAATAAATATATCAATAATTTTAAAATGTTCTTTTTTGAAATAACTTATCATAATAAACAATAATTTTCAATAAACATTTTTATTTACAGAAGTTATGATACCCATGAAACCAATTGTTTACGTCACAAATTATAATATTTTACTAACTTGGTCCCGTAGTGATTAAGGACCTCAAAGCTACAAACTGGTTTTTAATACAAGTATATATTAAAAGATGTTAATTAATTAAAATGATCTAGGTTGGTCAAGGTTTGAAAAACTAAATACAATAAAAAAATATGTGAACATTTTTTTATTATCTAGGTGGTGTATTTAGTCATCAAATGTTGATTGAGTGGTACCCCTCATTAATTTTTTACCAAACTCAAAAAAAAACTGAATGAATTTATCAAAGGCATTTTATACATATGCGTATCGTATACCTACTATAAATAATGAACGTGCGTTTAAAAAGTCTTCTTCTGCCCTGAAAAATTCAAATTTTTAACAAAGAAACTGAAAAAATGTGCAAAATCAAAATAAATAAAAATTATTGTTTGAAAAAGTACATACACTAATGAGAAATTAGGACGTACCTTAGATAGGTATAAGGTTGTAAAAATAAAAATAAAATCTGAATTTATCTTGTAGTAGGTTCCATCGTACACTTTCATCAGCCCTAAATTGTTTTAACAACCCTGTTCACAAAAAATCAGATTAATAACATGGTGTGCTAGAAAAAAACATAGAATTTGCATTATGAGGTTGCTGACAGAATTTACTCAAACAATCAAACAATAGATAAGTACGTGTGACTGATCTGTGAACCACTAAACGAAACTCTAAAATATCTGAATATCAGGTCGAACGAAGGTTCCATTGTCAATATCAAAGCGAAACGAAAAATTAATGAAAATTCCGAACAACCTGGACGGTGTGCCTACAGTAAATATTCTACAACTCATATGTGTGATGTAATTCGCCATTATTGCATGTGCAGTCTATTACCTACGTGGTTATGGAATGTTTTTTGAATATGAAACGGTTCTAGAAAATTCGACACAAGCCCCAAGACTATGATATTATTTACGCACAGACATCATCGACATCGGAATCTCTTTGATTGTACTACAATATAATATATGTACAGAAGTATAATATCATGGACTGGTGACGGTATTTATGATATTAGTATAAAATATAATACACACACCCACCACACCTCTCTTGCCCGTCGACCACGTCTCGTCGACGGAGGTAAGATATCGTCGGAAAACTTTTAAAACTTTATATTTTATTCGACCGTTTTCAACAAGGACAAGCGCACTGAGCAAGTGACTGCAGGGCGAGATGAGAAGTAGGAAAAAACTTTTCACCCCTTAAACGCGGTCCGAATTAAAATGAGCCTTCCGCGTAATTATATATATTATTATTTAATATTTATACGTCGACGCCGTGCCGAAAATATGCCGAGAGCTTCCGACAGTCGGGCGGGTGCGGTTCGGGGTGTGAAAAAAGCAGAAGAAATTAAAAGCATCGGTGTTCCGTCTGCAACACATATTATTATTATTATTATTATTACTACAGTCGTCTGTGTTGAGATTTCTATTGCACCCACCACCGTCTTACCGTCTTGGACTGGCTCGCTAACGGGTCCATGAGAATAAAAAAAAAAAAAAAAATAAGAATAAAGTTTTGTCGACGCTTTAACGAAAAAAACACAAACGGAAATTTACTCGACAAATTACATTACGCACATAATCTTGTGAACCCTCGAAGTGCACGCCGCGACGCCGCGTGCCCGCAATTATAATAATGCTTTTCATGAAAAACAAAATAGTGATCAGGATTTCCATGCGTTAGGTTTCGATCAGCATCCCCGGATAGAGGTTCACATGATAAAATTACATTATGTTTTCGAGGTGATTCGATACGTGCACTAAACGTATATAAGGAATAAAAAATATTATAATAATAAATAGAAAATGCACGTACTTACAGTATATTTACTATAGTTCCAATTTCGTGTCGTTACAAAACGACGAAAAACACAGTTGTAAAAAAACATAGAAAATATGATCTTACATTCGATAATATATATATATTCACATATTTATAAAACAAGCGACAACAAAAACTTGGAAGTACTGAACGTAAATTTGTAATTTTTTTTATTGGTCATAAGCCCGGCATTTATTGCGTCTGGGTATTATAGGGGTTAATACGATTGGTACGGTAGATTGGCAACACGTGTGCACTTTTTGTTACTAAGAATCAGGATGGTCACCCATCCAGTAACTAGTGTCAGAGAGCGCGGCGTACACTTCACTATGTTGCGTGACTGATTGCAGCAATAACGCTACAATCTGTAATCTATTGTAAGATAGATCCAATAACAGACGTAGGTGATTCGGACCTAACCGTTCTTGTGCAATAATTTAATACAAATTAGTTATGTATAAAGTGCATGAGTGTGACTCGTGCAGTGAGTGACTGCTATAATTGGTGACGGCGATCGTTGTGAATGACTAATGAGTTGAGTGTTTTTAGGGAGGGTTAGGGAAATTCTAAGCTATTAATCCCCTCAAAATGGTTGTGAAAGCTTAAAAAATAATTTGTATAATAATATTTATAATATACTACGTTATAAACTGTGATATTATTATGATATAGATAAACAATTGATTATGAATAATATATAATATTTATGTCCAACAAAAGGTCTCGTCCCAACGGTCGTAAGTATAGAGTTATGTATAGTTTTATACTAACAAACCAATAATAACTACCCAATAATAAATCACGTGAGATACCTATATGTTATGTGATAAAGATCATCGTAGAGCAAAAACCGATGCCATTAACGAAAATTCAAAGTTAGGTGTGTCTAAAACAAGAAAAAAAATACGCAAGCGATGTTATGAGCGATATATTAAATACATTATTTTTATTTTCATTTTTATCTTAGCTTCTATCATCAATTATTCTTATTGTTCTCCTTTGAAACAGATTGAATAAAACATAATAAAAAAGAAAGAAAAAATGTTTTGAGCATTTGGTTCGACAACCGTGGGTTGTGATATTACGATGATTATTTTAATTCCTTAGATATCTACCAAAAATAATTATAAATTGTTTTCGTGAACGAAGCACCGAATAAAAATCCCTGCTGCCCTGGAGCGCCAAAGTCCAGGAATGCATATTGTCATATACGCCGTCGGTACGATCGTCACATGAGAAAATAATGTTAAAAATAATAATAATATTATAGTTACACGTCGTGACCGATAATATTATCACTATGATTATTATTATTATTAACATCATCATAGTCATCGCCAAAGTTGTTATATTATTTTCGGACGGAATGCGTTTCGGAGCAACGGCGACAAGACTAAATCAGAGCAGAGAACAATAATAATAATCGCGTTCTCATATCATTATCACCATCATCATTATCATCGTAGTATTTTCGTTATTATTTCTTCTTATAACCTAACCGATGCAACAAAGTATATTACGTTCTCTTGCATCGAAGTATTTCAAGTGTATGCGCGCGTCCGGAGTTCTTAATAAACAATAAATTGAGAACATTGTCCGTGAACATGACATTGTTATACATACCTCGAGCGCGGAGTGCGACGAGAGACGTCTGAAAAATGTGAGAAAAACTTTTCCGAAGAATTCGCCACGCAAATTTTAGTGCGTCACCCGACGAAGTGAGTAACCTATTTGCAGGTGTATATATACAGGGTGTCCCACAGAGATCTGACATTCTGACAAATGAAATAACTTTTGTTCTAATCGATATTTAAAAAAAATGTCTTTTAAATATAATTCATAAACACTTGCACTACATTTTTTATTTTTAAATACTGAAAATAAAAAACTTAAAAATTGATAAAATTTTATTTCGAAATATTCAATATAACCAATTTGTAAAACTGATTTTTAGAAAAATTTATATGGTGAAAACACTTATTTAAGTCAAATGGCTGATTTTTTACAATTTTTTTAAATATCAATATTTTTGTTAAGTAAATTACGATCTAGTTTATGTTAGAAACCTTGTAATTTCAAATAATAATAAAGTTTTTTAAAAATATTTTATAAGAACATTTTTAAATAAGTGCATGTTAAAATCTAATTATTTTTTTTATTGTATTTATTTTAATAATATGTGATGTATAAACTATAAATTACTATAATTTACCTAACGAAAATATTGATATTTAAAAAATTGTAAAAAATCAGCCTTTTGACTTAAATAAGTGTTTTTACCATATACATTTTTCTGAAAATCAAATTTACAAATTGGCTATATTGAATATTTCGAAAAAAAATTTTATCAATTTTTAAGTTTTTTATTTTCAGTATTAAAAAATAAAAAATGTATTCTAAAAATGTAGCGCAAGTGTCTGTGGATTATATTTAAAAAATTTTTTTTAAAAATATTGATTAGAACAAATGTTATTTCATTTGTCAGAATGTCAGATATCTGTGGGACACCCTGTATATATATATATATATATAAATATATTGATCCACGGAGGAGGAAATATTCGGCTACTTGTTGTAACTTGTATAATATATATTACGCAGCCGAGTAGTGCGTGACGAAGTACTTTCGAGTTATTGTTGTCGTATAATAATATACTCTCTCGAGATTTGCGAACGAGTGAATTGTGTATAATATTATAAGCTTATATACTTTCGTTTTCGCTGTTGATTTTTGTCTACCATAATAATTGTATGCGTTGTCCGAGATTAATTCCATCTTTTCCGAAACGTATCTTTGCAGAATGTCATGTCGGCAGCTAGGTACACCAATATAATGCACATACGACTATCTATCACAGGGGTGCTCATTGTGCTCAATCTTTTGCGGGCCACATACGAAATTTATATTTATATTATATACTACGGATACGGACAGTATATGCATATACTGCATGGTTTTTTTTTTTTGTTCATTTCGTTAAAATGTTCTTAAACATCTCGTTTGGCTGATGAACACTTACACTTATTACTAAGAATTGGCGTTCCACATTTCACTCCGAATTTTGAAAGATAGGTTATATTTTTCATAACTTTTTTTTACACCTAAACAAATTTTAAATTTTTTTTAAATGGTTACGGGTCAGTTAGAATACGCATCACCAGATGTCGTGAGTTGGGCACGCCTGATCTATCGTCATATTATACTCATAGTTGACGACATTTTTTTTTGTGTATTTTAAAAGTCACGATGATGTAACATAATATTTACAGTAAATAACCTATATAACACTACATCTATGAAAAATAAAACGTTTTAAGATTTTTTAAGGAATCGTCAAACCTCGTATATATAACTTCACTAAACACTATGATAATGATCGAAGTTTGAAGTATTTAAAATTTAAAATTCAGACATTTCAACATACCTACACTTATTTTTGAATTTACATTGTTTGTAAACATTGGCATAATTTATCATTAAAATAATTAATAAACACAATTTATGTATGCACAAACCCTTTTGTTTTTAAATGATTTAATTCAATTTTTAATTAAATTAATTTTTATTATTAAATATTGATCGATCGTCAACTTTTGAAAGTTCAAATGTACAATACTTATTTAAAACCTTTAATGCCTAGGTAGAGAATTTTTCCTAACACTGAATAAATAAACATTAATATATTACTATCATCGTTCCACTCAGACTCAGACGTTATACGCCAATATCATCGAGTATAATATACTAGGCAATATTGAATATTATGTCGAATCATCCGGATTTATACGGGAGTGGATATGTTTAAGCGGGATTAATGAAGTTATATGCTATCACAATTTAATTTTTATAATATTTTATACACACGTACTCGTATATTGTATAAGTACCTGCATTAAAAAGCAGGCCGCTTAATTTATTTAAAAATCAATAAAAGTAATAATAACTCAACTGGCAATCCGGTTCAAGTCGAAAAATTTGTCTTACCTCGTCGACCCCTCGCGCAGAGTTGGGCACGCATTCCGATATAAAATGATTTATCGGGTGGTATAGAAAATCGGAAGAAAAAAAGGTGACCGGTGTGGAAGACTCGTGAGGCGGTAAATCTCCAAATCCCTGGCAGTCGACGATAACGTTATCCAGCCCCTTCGAACGGAGGAGCATTAACTACTATATGACATCACACTAAGTATCTATTTATTATTATACGAGAAAGCGCTACTCATGTGTTCTCAACCTTTCGAGAACTATTTCACCGCAGTAAAAAAAAAAATCACGGAAAAGAGGATTACGTGATTTTTCTACAGTTCTTGTGAGCGGCGGAAAGACGTTAGGCGGTGGTTGTACGGTCCGCGAATGTGCTGCCTAGGAATCGTCATTTCTGTAACTTTTGCCGAGGAAAAATTGAGTACCGAATTGGCTGACTTTTGTTGACCAAACCTCTGCGAAAATCCGGTTGTATATAAATTGATAGTGGCAGTTATAAGTGTTTGTCGTATAAGATGGATAAGAATAAGAATCACTAATTACTTATGCTTTACTAAACACTTGCCTAACAAAAAAAACATCTAGCAATTTTTAAACTCAACTATTTTGATGTTCTGTGGTAGAAAAATAATTGCTTCTAGTGAGTTACTTTACATTATATTTTCTACGCAAACAATTTTTATATTATATACAAATTATAGACATAATATAAATGGACTGCGAGCTTCTAAACTATTGTTCTAAACAAGATCTAAGAAGATAAATTAACGATATTATGGTTTTTATTCTAAGTTATTACGTGGATAATTGGGTTAAATTAAAATTATAGCACTTGTAAAACTTAAATTATGTATATTATACACAGACTTTTATACTAACCATATAAGGTACTCTTATATTATTTACATTGTTATCAGTGAATCTCGCACGGGTACGACCGTCATTTTGTCGGTTGGCATACACAAAATGTATAAGGAATAAATGAAATTATATAATTTTTTAAACGTGAAATTTAATAATAATGACAAAATGATCTATATAAAATAATTTTTTTTTGTCGCAAACAACAAGTCTAGAAATAATAAAATACAATACAACATCAATTAATATTTACTATAAATACATAATATATGATATAACATACTATTTGCCAACCGAGAAAATGGCGGATCCCGACTTCAACCAATGACCAGAGTTACTAATCTAGTTAATATAGAAGTCTGTGATATTATAAATATATCATGAAAGAAAGATGTGAGGATAAACATGTATTCATTATAATTTATCTTTTACATAAGCTGATGATCACTGATTTGATAAATTTTAAGCACCTATTTTACCGACGGTACTTAATATTTTGTTTGAAAAAATATAGATTATAATACATACGCATTGGTATTTGGGGTTTTATTATTTTTGTTCTTATACCTATTGATTATTTTGAATAAGGAAATGCAGACTTTCATTAAGTTCTTAGGGTTAGGAATTTTTCATACTCTACCCTCATCTCTTCCAAATGACTCCTATTTTCTATAATTATTATTTGTAAAAAAATCAATAAAATAATATATGAAAAATAATTTTTAATTTCGTCCAGATAGCGATTTTGTTATGTGTTAAACGGGCTTTATACAAGACCATATCATATACTAGATGATTACTAATGAAAGGTATGGATATTATTTTTTACATAAGTTAATAATTAAACAACATTATATATCTTAATATTTTTCAGGTTATAATATACAATATTGACGTACAATTTAAATTTAAAATTGCATAGTGAAATATTTTCAATACCTACTTAAAAATCAAATTTTGAGAGAACTTGTATTAGTTTTAAGACGTGTTAATATTATGACGTTTGATGGTTGTATTTGGTGTATGGACTGAAAAAACTACTCTACACATCAAAAATAAAAAAATTCTAAAAGTGTTCATTCAATATTTGATAAAATATGTCATGTTTACCTATAAAACAATCACCTGTATCACATATGATATAACATCTATTATCATTACGGTTACACGCTATGGCCGTAAATTTAAGGTACAACCATCATAATATTATTATATGGCACCATGCATGTGCACCCTTTGATGACGATCATTAGTCGCAAAGACGTCTCGTATAAAGATTTGCTATAAAAAAATCACGATTTCTGTGTCCGCGCGTCGTGAGAAAATAATTTTTGAATTTACGGCACGAACTCGGCACCATTCGTGACCAAATAAAAGTCGACTCTATCGCCGCAACCGCAGAGTCTTAACGCGTATTTGCATAGCAAAATGTCAACTGTCTTAAAACACTGTACACGTCCTTCGAGGATGTCTGATAATTCTATTAATCTTAAAAGGAAACGGGAGCAGAAGACCCGAATAGAAAATTAAAAAAATGCATAGTTATCATGTTTCTTTTCTCTTTCTCCCTCACTCTATCTCTCTTTCTTCCCCTCAGTAAAAGTCTCTTGAGTCGTTCCAAATCAATTACTAAATAAATTGCAGAAATTTAAATTCCGGCATTCGAATTATTATGAAGTATACGATGTACGATGTTTTATAAACTACACTAATCACGCGTCACAGCTCCGTGTCATAGCGTCACAGCTCCGTGTCATAATTTAATATGCCAAAAGTTCACAGTTAAATATACAACGGTATTTAGTGTAAACATTTATATTATTAATAGTGTTTGATTCGGAGCTGGAACACTCTGAGTGAAACTGCTATAAAAGGAAAAATTAATCAATTTATATATATATATATAGTATATACCCGAATACATAAATTACAATAATGTTATAATGCAATTTATATAATTTTTTCATCGATTTCGCTTACATTTTAAATGACCAAGACGTTTGTAATAGTTATATCGATGCTCGCCTCGAACTTATATAACCATTTATGATTTATGCAATAAATATTAACGATAATAATCTGTAATCTCTGGTTACAAAAGTTTGCGTTTTCATTAAATTGTTTATACGTACTTTTTTCAGCTCTAAGTAAAAAAAAAAAATAAATATAAATTATTAAATTATTATAAAAAATCTCTGGCTGAGAAAATGATTACGTTTTAATAATGCACCAGTTATTACAGACTACAATGAACTGCGCATATTTGTGCCAGTACTTAAAAACCAAATTAATCTCAATAACTCTACCTAAGATTATTCGACATAACGTACCGTTTCAAAATATTATAATACGTTATATACTCAATGTTTACGATGCAATATATAGTCGTAACTCGTATAGTGTCGTTAACGTTGTCAACAACGACGACGGAAGCTTTCCGATAAAATTTTATTATACTTTTTTTTTACAATCCATGCTCAAGAGCATAATAAAAATATGTGTTATGAGCAATAATTAATACATGAAAAATATTGAGGAAGAAATCCTTTCAGTGATCGCACTTTCTTTTGGTTATAAAATTATAATAAATAAACATTTTTTCTGTTATATTATTGACTATTATTATTAATCATTAAGAAGATCTCTAAACTAGTTTCTTTTAGACGTCATGGTTAGTTCCGGAAATCGTGTGAGTAGCTATACCAGATATAAGGGGATTGTGATATGAAGGAAGTTAGTAGAACACGTGTATAATACTTTTTAGTTTCTCCATGGAAAGTATTTATTTTTAAGTCAGCGTGGAGAGTAAAATTAGAAATATACCCCGAGGGACATTGCCTAATCTGCCAAGTGTAGGATCTTATTTTTTACGCTTTGAATTTTGTGAAGATTAGATTTTATAGTATTGCCTCAAATTTAAAGGTCACATATTCATAATGGATTAATTAAGGATTTTTAAATTAGTAATTTGATATTTATTAAATAATAATAAAAGACGCACATTTAAAGAGAGTTTTTCCTCTTACGTGTAGTTCCCAAGTATGTCGTCGGTCAATGGTGTACCTTAGATACTTCACTGATTGGGAAGAAGAGAACGGAATGTCAGCTAAGGAAACTTCAAGGGGTAACTCGGTAAGGTGAAAAGTGAAAGTATTGTGATTTTGATTGATTTATTTAACTCACCATTTATCATACTAGTTTGACATTAAGTTAAGAGGATGTTAACTATTTAGGGAAGCTGAAAGGTCTTCATATATTTTGTTATAGTTTACTTTATATCCGCGAACTTAGCTACAGTTGTGTTTGAAGCTGTAGGTTCATCAGTGGCAAATGTATCTCATAGAATTGGTAAAAGAATACCGGTCGATGAGATGTGATTTAATCAGCTAGTAGTATGTTAATGCCGTTAATGGAATAAACATTTTTAATTTACACAGTACTCTTTATGCCAGAATATTAAATGCTTGTGATACGTCGATAAAAACGTAAGAACGGTTTTTTTTTCATGTAAAAAGTTATAGCATCGACTAACCTATTCAGCTGGTGTGTTGTAGAGTGAGAATCACGAAAACCAAATTAAGTTTCAGGAAGAACATTTGATAAATGTAAAGGAGTAATCTTTTTTGGATTTATCTTTCAAAGATCTTAACATAGAAGGGTGGAGCCTTATAAGGAGGAAAGTAAATCGGGAGGCTTTTTAGGTTTTAGGAATATCGTTATAATTTAAATCCTAAAATTAAATCTATAATCGAATCAAACACAATAATTATGAGATTCGATTAATATACAATATAATAAACCATATTTTAAACTGGTAATTTTATTTATTTTAACAATTAAGCTTTCAAGTATATGTAATTAATTGTCTTTATGTAAACTCAACAGCTCACGTGGCGGAGGGTATGATAGAAAATAAAATATATATAAAATACATACTCATTCAATTTAGACTTTTTCAAGCAATATGAAACTATCAAAAGTGTTAAAAATTGATTCAACCGTCTGGTATTCGCGTGAATGGTAATTCTATAGCAAAATATATTTATTTTATAACCACCGTACGACATGGCTTTTATTTTTTTATTCTAATAAAGTTTAAACAACATCAATTCCATAAAATAGAACCATGAGTAAGTAGTGCATTATAATACATACGAGTAAAATATTCATGAGAGCTTAATCGATTTTTCGCAATTATTATTATTATTATTTTTTTTATTGGAAATTGTCCAGGTTTACAATCTATACAAATATACAAATGAACATAATGAGTAAATAAAATGAATGAATATATTATATACATTGGCTTGAATGACTTAAAGAGGGAACCGTTAAGCAACAATACATCCGACTTTGATGGGTTTTGATGGGAAACCTTTTTTTCTTATATATTATTTTTCTTATTATTTAAACAAGAGCGTCTCTTGGCTATTTTCTTTAATTTAAATTTAAATTTAAAACAACCGTAATTTATAAATGTATAAGGCAATGTAATTAAATTGTATACAATATATAATAATTACAAATTGTGCGTAATTTAAATATAAACTTTATATCAGAACCCTTATTTAAATATTTAGATTTTTTGAAAATCAAACAGAACTGGAATCAATATTTTACTGAAAATTAATCGAAATAGGTTTTAACAGTAACAGAATTTTTTTTATTTTAAGGAATCGAAATTTTGTCGGATATTTTCGTTGTTCGAATATAGCCTTGTTGGGACCAGAAAATTGTTGATATTTAGGAATCAAAACCGAGAAATTCATAAGGGTTTCATCCTCTAGATTAGGTTTAAGCTGCACTGACGTACGACGGGTTGTGTCTGACCCCAAATGAGATTTGAAACGTGAACTCGATTTCAATTTAACTTAGGTCAGAATGAGACATTTGCAAGGAGGTTTTCAATTTTGAGTTTCAAGCGTACTATAACAACTTTGACTATATAATAAATTAAGTGTATTCACAGCATGTAGTAAAACATAATATATGACTGCTTGACTATTATTGATGTACATTGTACTTATACAGAATGATTAACCAAGCATGCTCAATCCCTTTTTGTCTTCAACAATGCAGGATTTTCCACCCAGATTTTTAAAATTTTTAAATATACCCATGAAAAGACCATATTTTAAAACTCTTTTAGCTCTTTAGATCGTTTGTACGATTTTTAAAAATATTGTCATGTGGATACAAAACATTCTTTTTTTCTGCAGATTAAATTTCTCTTTCTACTTGAAACAATGAGTAAATTATGTATCAAAATTATAATACTTTGAACTAGTCGTTTTTGAGTTATAAAACTTTGTGAACTTTTTAGGTCCATGATGATTGATAACGTCAAATACTGAACTCAAAATTACCTTTATTTTTTTTTTTCAAAAATTATTTTTAAGAACTATTATCTTTACTATAAAAATATTAATAACTTACTAAGAAACTGTCTGCTCAAACGTTTAACTAAGAAATTACATCAAAATTTTCAAAAAAGTTATCCACTAATTAATTTACATTAAAAAAAAAAGGTTTTCATTTGTATAACAAAAGTTTCTTTCGCCACAAGACACTGTCACGTTTAGTATAGTATGTAAGTATAAAAACCTGAAGAATTTGAAAATATGCTCTTTAAGTAAATTAAAATATTCCAAAAATCATCGGAATCTGAAGAAATGCATTATTAAAGCAAATTATTAATCAAGGGTGAGCACTGAGCATGGTTGGTAAATCACCTTCACCCTGTGTATATTTTATTGGTATATACGTATTATTGTATCATATAATACACTACGATAGAGTTATTAAATTTCGAGACAAATGTTTCAGCTCCACGTTTGGCATGAAACGGCGTTTATGTTTTTTGGCAGAAGGGCAAATGAGATAAAAATTAACGGATTCACTATATATATGGTTCATATATATGATTATGTATATTGTATATGTATATAATAATATGTATACGAGTGTAAACGTATTACGCACTCCCTCGAAAATTACTCGAGCTTTCATCCGATAATCTGCTGACAAGTGTTTTTACTTTATTTTTTACATTTTTTAAACGGTTTTACATTATGCGAAATCATTTTTTTTGTGCAAATTCCCCCCCCCCCCCCCCCATTCCGTTACCATCGTCGTCGTTGTCATCGTACCGCGATCGTCGGTTTGCTCTCTCACTCGTTCGCGATATCTTTTCCCTTCTCTTCACTCAGTCAGTCGCTTTATCTTTATACTTCACCCTCTCGGTTTTTTCTAATTCTGTTTGAGCAGTTGTGGCGGTGGCGGTGATGGTGCCACCCTCCCTCGACGACCACCCCGCGAGAATTAATTAAGCGCGAAAGTTAAACGGAGCATCGCCGCGAAACGTTGACAACGCGGTTTAATGAACGGTTCTCCTCAACCCCGTTAATGAATCATCAGCTTAACCCACACTCGAACGAGACACACGCCAACACCACCCCCCCTCGCTCGCTGTTATACCTATAATTATATACACTGTGCGGACGTATGCGGGTGCTACACTGAACACCATATAACGTCTGTTTTGTTCGCGATGAAAAATATGAGCGCCCTCATGTCCGATGACACTTCTGTCGTGTTTTACCATAATCTATAATTTTACGTTATGAACGTCGAAGTGAAGTACTGCACTCGCACGTTATATTGTGGGTGTAGCTCACCACCGTACACAAACAGTGTTAACGCACGCCGCCGCTTAACTATCTCATTCACTCACCCGTAGCCATGTTAATCGTTTCGATACGATACGTGTCCGACGAGACTCGATGATCGGCTCTCGGGGAAAAAAAAGTTAAGAGCTAGGTGATTTGCATTTCTTTCGGCGAAATCACTTGAGACTATATTATACTTTTAACAGCAATCTGAGTCGGAATGCTGTTATAAGTATAGTCGTGCGATGTAGAAATATCGAGCATCGAACATCGATTCAACATTTTTTTTTTTTTAATTCATAAACATATTTAAATTATCGTTTAAATTCTGGACGAGCGGAAGAATGATGCCGTTACCATCGCACTTGACTCCTGGTCGTATTATATAAAAACAATAAGATTACAAATTAAAACTGTTTCTTTGATTTTTTCCGATAAACTTGATAGTTTAAAGGTACACAGTTCGGACCAGATTATTTCTTTTTTAAATAACAATTTATTTTTGTTTCTAAGAATCATTACTTACAACTCAATAGATGCTCATTATGCATAGCAATATTGTTTTTTCTTCAATTTTATTTTATTAAATTATTGGCAAATTTGAATTTGTTCATGAATTGAAATATTATTATTATTATTATTTATTGGCTTTTAGTATCAACTATTACAGCTTGGCAATTATATTATATACATTATAGTTAAATTAACAATACGATATTAATATACAGATAAGGATGACGCGTGGGTTACATAAATAGGTTGAATGTAATTGTTGGTAATTGGTTGTGATAACTTATGGGGAATGCATTGTGAGTTAGTTTATTAGGATGGCGAGAAAGGAGAGTAGAGGGTTTAATAAGATTTTATTTTTGTCAGTAATGTAGATATGTAGATATAGTATCAAAAATAATGTTTGTTGGTTGCCTTTAAGTTATGTTGGAATAAGTTGGACCAACTTTGGTTTTGTTGTAGTGATGACGAGGGCTAATTGAAATCTTAATTTTTGTAAATATATCTGTACGTAAAATATAATGTTTTATTTATAATAATTCATATTATTTATACCAACCTTTTATCAATATTATATTTATAAACATTTGACATACCTAATACTTTATTTTAATTATGGTTTCTAAAAATGTATATTTTATTTATTTATTTATTTAATCAACAACAACAACAACAACAATAATAAAATTACAACAATTTTCGGTATATTATTTCCTACATTTTTTTTTTTTTTTTGATACTGAATCTGTATATTCTATTAAATACGTGTTGGGAATTTGCAGGGTTTGAAATTCTTGTAATTTGTTATTGATGGAATATATTATATTTAAATAAGTTGAATAAAATTGTGGACAATATCTGTGCAAGGAAAGATGTGACGAGATGCATTTGATGACCTTATATTGCTTGATAAAAAACAAATCACAAGCCGAAATACAGTTGCATTTTTTCGATATTCATACGGAAAATGTTTGTAAAAAAATATAATATTCTGCATCAGATAATAGGTGATTATAATAATGTAAGATATTATCGTACAGTTTTGAGATCGTAAGTCGATGTTATAAGAAGTTAAAATTGCGCTATATGTATCTATACGTTCAATCTTTCAAAAAATACATTTAAAAAAAGCCATTACTTAGCACACTTGACAATACTGCTCAAGTCCACCACCGGTGTCAGGTATACATCGCTGAATAATGCACATATTGCCGCCAAAGCTTTATTGTCATTATTTTTGGCTTTTCATTTTTGTTCTAAAAATTGTGTTCATTTCCACATCACTTGATTGGCATTCAAAAAGAAAATAAATCTAGAAAGTATAGGTAGGTTCTAATAAAATTTCTATCGAGATAAATACCAATCTATTTTTGTAACGTTTGCTCAAACGTTTTCGTTGTTTTCCGAAAAACACTATAACCGTCGACTTTACGACTGACCATTAAAAACGATTAGAAAATTTACATTTTGATTGACATGCATTTTGACTTTACTTTCATAATGTACTTTCTATGAATAGAACGCGAAGACATCTTCCATTTCGATTGTCTTAGTTATCTCGACTTATAAACAAAGTTGAAAAGCCACTAAAAAGGTGTTTCAATTTTCAAATTTCCAAAAATGCTTTAACGTAGATTCGACTTTTTGCAAAACAAAAACAATAATAATTCAAATTATAATATTATGATCGTTTCAGAAGTATTCCACCTCGATTACGTATAAACTATCTTTAAAAATTTTTTTTATCTAGTTTAACTCCAAATAATGGAATTTCTCGATCTTGAAACAAATTGAAATATTATCGTCATTCTATAGTTTTCAAAATGTCCTTCACACAAATAGTTTGTTATATCATCAATAAAGTTCTAGCAATAGTGCATAGATAGTAAATAACTAGCTTTAATAGTAAATGAGTAGAGTAGTTGGCCATTGGGCAATATAAACATTATAAAAATAACATAATCTTTTTTTATATACATACAATTATAACTTAAAGATAATATTTAAAAAAAATAGTTAACATTTAATTATTATCTTTCAAGTAAAAAAGTGTTGACCTTAAAAAAAAAGCGGGTAAGTTGCGGATATCGTTCTGCTGTCGCTCTTCGTTAATTTCCTGATTTTTAATATTTTTCTAATTTTTAAGAAATAAAATATGATTATAATTAGGCACACTGAAAGTGTTCGGCCAGCCGTACGAGAAAGCACTTATTGGCACCGTGAGTCATATGTTTGATAATACTATGATGCTTAATAATACGTAATTTTTCTTGAAACTAAAAAAAGCGGGTAAGTCATGGATTTTGCTCTGCTGTACAGTAGGTTACAAGTGGGTTACTGTAATGGATGGAATTAAATTTTAATCCAATGATACTACATCATTGTATACGAAAAACAATTCTGAGCGGAGACGGTTTATCTGTCTAGGATATATTATAGATTATTATAAATTTTCAAATCTTTGATCTAAAAAGAACATTTTTTATGAATTTCTAGCTTAAAATAATTTGCGAATTTTTTCGATTTTTACGTATGTTGTCAAAATTCAAACTTTGAATGCTTGTAAAAAAAAATTGTGACTATAAATTTATTTTATTTTTCAACTGCTGTTGTAAAAATATGTTATGAGCCTGCATTAAATTTTCAAATCATAGATCTAAAAAGAAAAACTTTTATGAATTTTTAGTTTGTTTGGAAAACTATTGAAATATTTTTAATTTTGACTCCCCAAAGTACCAACTAGATTCACTTTCTGATCGAACGAGGTACTGAAGTCGAAAATCGAACCACTTTTACTGCCCCAAAACGTGATGACAGAAAAAAAAAGAAAACATACACCATGGTAAAATCAATACAATTATCGTTCCGCTCAGAATCTAAAACAGTGTATTTATAAATTATTTTGTATGGTGTATCTACGTAGTTTTTCGTGGCAGATTTCCAATCTTGAATGTATTTTTCACTATATAATGATGATAATTTTGTCGTCGCTGAACCTATGCTATGAGTTTTTCATAGAATTTGTTTCGTTTTTATTTCTCTGTTGATTAAAAACGAACTCACAATAATTACCAGTATAATCTCGAGGGAGATTATACAAAAACAAATCATTTTTTTCTGCTTGATAAACATTATCGTACACATGTGTTGAACTATAACCATGCACCGTAAACCATGTGTACAGGGATATTATATAATATTCTATTTTTTAGAAAAATAACTTTAACTAGCACAACTTCAAAGTGTATAGAATAACAAGTTTATTTAATACAGTATTATGGTTTATGGTTGAGACTTGAAAAAAATATTGTGTAAAAATGTTAATGTATGTAAGCATGGTTTTTAATTATCGCTACCATTATGTAAAAATTCAAATTTATATTGGTTGAACATTTCGAGAAAACAATACTATCTACAACACTATTAATTGGAACATATAGTTTTAAAAAATAATGTGTATTGATGTGTATTGATGTTTGAATCTAAGTTACATAATTGACATAGATTTACTCGCCGTTCTTAAGGTTCTTACCGATAAATAAGATTTTTTTAAATTTAATTCAATTATTTGTTCCTTAAACAGCTTATTCCAAATACTAGAATAATCATTGTTGTTGTTAAAGAAAATGGATCAGAATATATTTTACCTATTAAATATCTAAAAACGGTTTTTATTTGTTTATTTTAATTTCTGCAGTATAATTATCAAAATACGCATAACAATATCTGTTTGGATATTTATCGACAACTTATACAAATATCAATTTACAAATTGTATTTAATTTTGACGACTCATTGTACCGTGCATATGGGGATAATTTTAATTTCCAAACTTTTATAATTCGGCTCAATTTGTAGTTATTGACAATAATTACGAATTCAGTAATTAGAACACAAGTGTCCGAATGATTTTTTAATTAAAGAAAATACGTAACCAAGGTAACTTTATTGCTTGAACGGCTTATAACTATGAAAGTATAAATATATATATATATATTATCTCTACGTTTTTATTGAATCATTTTAATTGAATTCAAACTTTTTAATCGCACTAGGAAAATGTAATAAAAATAATTCCAGATGTATAATTTGTTATTCCACTTTCAAAAACTCGTGCAATCGCAAAACAATTATCAGTGAAAAACATGCAACAAGAGCAGCAATCGTATTCGATTCGTTTCTCGATGCCATTATCGTGCTATAAACTATTAACAGTTACATCATTAACCAATTCAACGTTGATTAAAAATTAAAAGTATATTCATTAGGACGTCCTTTAGGCATTCCGTCGGAAAATTTAAAATGAAATCTGATAAGCTTTTATTCACTTAAGATCAAATTTTGCACACTTTTAACTATGACCTACGTATCAAACTATTTTAGTAGATTTATGCGATTGCATGCCACGTATGTTATACAGTGGCCCTTCAAAGTCATAAATCATCCTTAAAATCACCGTGAAAAGTCTATACTTATATTTATAATAATTATGTTATATAATATATACCTACTTAAATATATGTTTAAAATTTTTTTTTAATCATCTATTAAAAATAACCAACTGATGTTAAACAATTAAAAATAAATTACTATATAGTTAATTTTAAAAAATTTTGAATTAGTCAGTTTTGTTTATTTTAATAATACAATAGTATGTTTGTTATCATAAGTATGTTATTATCACAAATAACAAAAATTAACATGCTTTATTTTAGATATTTTTAAAAATTCTGTTCTATAACTTTTTTTTTCATCTATCTGAATATTATATTCGATAGTTTATTCGATTAAATATTGAAGTTTTATTAAACATTAATTTTGAATGAAATTACATATAAGTATCTCAATTTGCCACAAATATGCTCAGAGTAAAAAGCTTTTGTTGGCCTTTGGAACAATCTCTGTATATTAAAATTACTTAAATAAGTTTCGCTTATTCGATCCCTACCTATAGAATCATTGCTCTTTGATTACTTGATAAGTGAAAAGAAATTTAGAACAAATTACCGTATTATACATGTATAAATACGTTCGAAACGTAACTAAAATGGATATTAAAACAATAAGGTTTTAATAAATTTTAAAATTTTCATTTTTTGTTATGAGAAGATGATAATTTGTATAAAAAATTATAAATATCAAAGTTCGGCATAGTATTATCCTATATAAGGAAGCGGTATGAATTATTAGTGTACCTAATTAAAATCAAGCAAAGTTTGTAAATTTGTATTACGGTAAAAGTATTTTGTTCACGAAAACTGTTACAACAGTATTACTAAATTGTTTAATATCTATTTTGTTACCACTTGTAGTTTGAAGTTTTAATACTCGAAGTTTATTAAAATCACAAGATTATGGAGTACTAAAATAATATTATTAAATGTATAAAAGAAACCCGATAAATAGTTTTTTTCTTTTTTTTTTAATTATAATATATTATAATTACTAATTACTACATTTTAATCGACGTTTAATACTTCCTACAGTTCAAAATGTATGTATTAATTGTTCAACACACAAATATTTTAACACAGCTTTTATAGGTTTAAGAATGATAAAGACACAAAACAATAAACATGTTTTTCATGTCATTGTGTTATCTAGTGTTATTCTTATATATAATTTAATGATACTATAAAGGTTGTCATTATTCTTACTACTACACATTCCATTACTTATATACACATGTGTGATTCATTTAGCAGCAATTAGCACTTAATTATTTCTGTAAGTATAATTAATTGTTTTTCTTCATTTTCGATGTCAACGCCGGGGTTGATAAATTGAGTCCCAAATGACCCTAACTCGGTAAATTGAGTCCCGGTGAAAACTAGGTAGTAGGTAAGTTGAGTCCCAGAAAAAATAAGGTAGTAGGTAATTTGAGTCCCACGGTAAAACGATTTATATGCATTTAAAATTTAAAAATATGTACTATACAATTTTTATTTGTGATTTTTAGACATTCATTGACTGCATGTATATGATTTTGAATATAGCAACATACATTTTAATTGCATTTTTATTAATTATATAATTATTTTTTATGCAATAAAAATGCATGTTGCTATTTTCAAAATCATATACATGCAGTCAATGAATGTCCACAAATGACAAATAAAAATTTTATAGTGCACCTTTTTAAATTTTAAATGCATATAAATCGTTTTTCCCTGGGGCTCAAATTACCTACTGCCTTATTTTTTCCGGGATTCAACTTACCTACTACCTATTTTTCCCCGGGACTCAATTTACCGCTTTCAAAATGTACCAAACTTATCTCGGAGTAGTGTTGTGCTTAGATAATTTTTTTTTATCTAGATATAGATAAGATATATGAACTCAAAATATATCTAGATAGAGATAGATAATGATAAATTAAAATATATCTAGATTTAGATACAGATAAAATCAATTTTATCTAGATGAAAATGAGATGATTTTTTATAAATTTTATTCTTAAAACATGATTTTGTTAAATTTTATTTTTTATATTAGGTTTGTAGAAAATATTAATACAATTATGAGTTATAACTATTTATCTGAATACTCAATTGTGATGGTATGATACTTTTTCCATAGGCAATGACTAATAATAAATGAAATATTTATAACTTGCAGTGGTTAATAAATAAAGGTTCTTGGCGATTGGTGAGTGGACTGAGTGGAGCTGGTGGTTTATTCAGTTATTCTTATTAGCTATTGGTATTTTTAAACTATTAGAACACCAATATTCCCACTTCCCAGTACTATCATCTATCAGGTTATTCTTAGACCTTCAACTTGAATTATTTAATATTATTATATAAAGCTTATCTATTATTGTCGTCAATCGTCAATTGACGATTGACGATCAACGATACAATTATTATTATTAATTTCTTAAAAGTGGTGCTCATTAGCGACAAATGACAATAATAATTCTAGGTACCTATATATATATATATACGTATAATTCATTATATATAAAATGCAAGTATTTTAAAAATAATATCAGAAACTATTATGTTCGTATATTTTTCAGACTACGTCTCATGAACAATCTGGATAAATTAATTTAGATGACGAAGTTTTCTATCTTAGATGACAGGTAGATACCAATTGTGTAATTTATCTAGATAAGATAAAAGATACGATTGTTTTATCTAGATAAGGTATCTAGATAAATTTATCTAACTAAATTTAGCTATTGCACAACACTGTCTCGGACTCAATTTACCTAGCCCCGTCAACGCGATAAACTATACATTTTATATTATCTCATAATATATTCATTTTTTTCCGCACTCGTCTAAATTGTTTAGGGTCTTAGGGTTGGCAAACAAGTCTCACAGATAAGATCTCTATGTAATAGATAAGTACAATCTCAATATTATTATGATCAACATACTCTTAAGTATAACATTATTATCTAAATATTAAATACTAAACTCGTTACGAAATATCGTTATCTACAGGTTTTTATTTGGGCCTCAAAGGTCGATTTTCATTCGTTTATACTCATGTGTGATTTATTTAGTAGCATTGAATAGTGAACACTTGATTATTTCAAAAAGTATATTTGATTTTTTTTCTTCAAAAAACGTATCTGCAGCGCGTTCGTTAAAAACAAATAATATCTAAGTCAAAAACTAGTGCAGATTAAATTCTCCGTTTTTTGTACGTTCCTTCCAATTTATTTACGACTTTTATGCCCCCCTCTCTCTTAGAGTATTGTCCAGATCAAATGTTCTACTGGAAAACCCTTCAATATTTAAGATAGGGCAAATATATCGAATAATTATTTAATTAAACAATAGTATTGTATTATAAATTACTGTATGACTTTATATAACATAGAACAGTTCACAATTTAAAATAATTCTTCACGATAATTATATTGCAGATTAAACTATATAACGTACAAAAAAAAATGGCCTTATATACTTCGGAAGTTATTTTTATTTACTGTGTTTTTTTTTCTAAAATATTCCATTCATTGGTCGGATTCAAAATATACATACCTAGCTGCTAAATGAAAGTATTTGAAAACTTTTAGCCAAAAAGTTATTTCAAAGACGTGATTATCTAAGACGGTTTGTCTTCAAAGTTTTGAAGCATTTACTGGGTTCCTAGTCGTTGCGTGCACGGAATAAAACAAAATCAAAAACTGTGAATAAAATAAATTTATTAATAAACGATTAGGTGCGTCCACCAAAATTATTTTAACAACAAAATTCACTACCATCTGCTACGAGATTTCCCGTACATTGTTAATTTTCAAATATTGACACAGAAAGACCTATTTGAAATTTAACTGAACTTCCAAACACTCGACATAAACACGTTTCAAAATTCTGAGCAGAGACGGGTCAAAGATATAAGGAGCAACGCATTCGTTTAAATATTTTACGTAACTTAATTATGATTAAATTTAATACTATATGTTACTATCACTTGCGATTAAAATATTGTTAAATTATCATTTGCAGATGGTGTAACGATCTTTATTGTATGATATATTATTATAATCTTTTTTTTTTTTTTTTTTTATTTAAATAAGGTTTCAACTCCTGAGGTTATTAGCCTGCAGTAAATACAAAATAGTAGTTATAGAGTATGATCTTAAAGCTATGGGGACACATTATGTTTGACAATAGAGGGATTTTGTAGAGTATATGTACATTCAATTATTTTTCTAAATTAATTTTTCTAATCCTATGTTTTTGAAAAAAACGTATATGTTTTTGGAGTTATCTTCGCCAAGTGCTTGTTGCATAGTTAATGGGTTCCCGAGGATTTGTCTGGAGTTGGTGAACTTTGGGCATTCTAGCGTGATGTGTTTAATTGTCAGCGCTTTGTCACAGAGTTCGCAGGTCGGGCTGTCTTCTTTTGTTATGAGGTGTAGGTGTGTTAGGCGAGAGTGTCCAATCCGGGTTCTTGTGGTAACTACTTCTTCGTGCCTGGATGAGGATGGGGGAGTTTTCCATGGGTCGACTGACGGTTTAATTTCTTTTAATTTATTTGTGTTTGGAGTCTTCTCCCACGAGCCTTGCCAGTGACTTTTAGTTAGATTATTTATGTTTGAGAGTGCGTCTTGAAATGTTATTTTATTTATTAGTACCGAGCTGGGTGATGTTATTGCTTCGTTGTATTATAATCTTTATGTACGTCTGTAACATACTGAATTTTTCCTAAATTGCTGGACTGGGCTTTTGATGACATTTTGTGTGTGTTTAAGTGGGTCCCTGTTGTGTTTAGATATAGCACTCGACACGTCATGTGTCTAACTCAGAAGGGCGCACTAACTAAGATTTTGAGATTTACGATGGAAATGTTTGTTTTAAATGGTTACTATTGGTTACAGCTTACAGATTGTAGTAGTAATAGGAGACAGAAGTTGGTTTTTTTATGTGACCATTCTCACATTTCCCATAATTAGGTATACATTTTGTAGGTACAGATATATTCATCGAAAATACAAGCCTTTGGCTGAGGAAACGTCGGGTGGAATAACTAGACGATAGTATAATATGTAAATATAATTTAAAAAAAAAATATGAATAGTAAAATTTATTACCATTATTTTAAATTTATCTTATTTTTATATATACTTACCTAAATAATTTTTTTATCAAAAATTTCAGCATCCAAGTGCAATAAATGCATTAGTATATAGCCTGTGTTAATGTTTTTTTTTTAAATTTATTTAATTATCTAAGTATATATATATATATATAATTAAACAATTACATTAAAATATATTGTTATTGTGTATGTGTAAGACATGAGCTCGAGGGGGAGAGATTGAACCATTCCTCCTCTTGCTACTAGGCTGGTAGTTCTGTCCCTTAAATATGCATGTATAATAACAATAAAATGTGCATAATAAATTATAGCTACGGCCATACAGTGACTGTTTCATTATTAAGTTGTAGAACTATAGGAGGTAAATTCTATATACAGTGAAACTTCCATATAACGAACTTCCATTTAACGAAATTTTCTGTTTAACGAAATGTTTTTAAGAACTATGACCTTCATTGTCAATTACACGTAAATTTATCTCCAAATAACGAATCTGATGTTTCTATATAACGAAATAGTTATTCGATAAAAACCAGTTTTTGTAAATGTTGTCACTATGAAGTTGATAGTTTATGTCATAGTTCTAAAATTGTACATGAACAATGTATCCGATAAAGATAAAACACCGAAGGTAGGCAAACTGATTAATTTTACTATAGTACATCAGTTCCAATATTGGTGCAAAACTGCAAACGAGTATGCATTCTTTCGTTTTCTCTTCGTCCGTACAAAAAAAATGTCGATACATAAATGTTTATCTATTGCCGATAAATTTGAAATTTTAAACGAAGTCGATAAAGGTGTTAAAAAGAAAGATATTGCCGCAAAATATAGTATTCCAACAAGTTCTCTATCAACCATTTTGAAAAACCGTGAAAACATAACCAAGCAAATGCAAAATTCTTCTCTCCTCAGCAATAGAAAACGAATGAAAATTTGTGTCTATAAAGAAGTTGACAACGCTGTCCTTAAATGGATGACTTGTATACGAAATAACAATCTGCCTATATCAGAATCGTTAATCAAAGAAAATTTAACATATTCAACGCTTTATCAGTGGTAAGAAATAGTTTTAGACAAGAAGCAAATGTTCCCGATGAAATTTTTTTAAAACTTGACGATATAGAAACTTTTTACGAAAGAAAGACAATTTTCAAAAATAATAAGCAAACAAAACTTACAGATTATTTCTTTTAAATTACATAAATACTATAAATTACTATAAATTATATTTAAGGTTAAAAATCAAATTACATACATACAATTTAATAAAAAAAAAGTTGAAAAAAATACGTAATTCTATATTTTAACGAATTCCTCTATATAACGAATTTTTTTTGCTGCTCAATCGACTTCGTTATATGGAAGTTTCACTGTAATTTGATGTTGACTTATTTTATTTTTGGAATAAATAATAATTCAAGGTATGTAAATGTAATACACTCTGCAGCGATCACTCGTCGAACAACGTTACGTTTTTTTTTTAACTAGGTACGTAGATATCATATATTTCCACGAATGGACGTACTATAATAGTTGAAGCAAATAAAACGAATACGGTTTGTAATTATTGAACATATTATTATGTATAAAACGATATCAATATATAATAGTATAATGAATTATTGCAATAGTAGTGCTTTATAATACAATTAGTTTGAAAATATAATAATAATAGGTAACATCATTGAATTTAATATGTATGCAATGTTCAGGTACTCAGTGGTAATATCATTCTACTCAAAAACAATATACCTACATATATATATATAATACTTTGAGGTAACCGGTAATGTTGTGACTATGTAGACGTTGACCGACGACATTCTTAGACCTAAAATTTGGGATGGTAGACTGAATCCGATTCCTACGAGCTTGCTTATCCGTATTTATATGCAGTCGGCTAGTGACATAATTATTATAGATTTAGGGTTTTCGTAATAATGTACAGAGCGTGATAATTAAAATTGGGGACAACACAGTGCACAATCCGATTTGGTGCCCTAATCCATAATATGGCTAGAAACATTATATATTTCATTTGAAAGTACGCTCTAGAGAACTTTCGGCCTCGTTTTTTAAACTTATAAACATAAAAGAAAGGATTCAAGAGTTATGCGTCTTTGACACAACAGCTACTAGAAATAATGTATAAATTACGTATTTTAGTTGATGATGTTTCTTAGTGTATTACATTTTCGATTGATTTTATTACATTTGTATGATTCCTTAACCATTGAATTTGATTTAAACAAAAAAAAATATCATTACTTATGAATCATTTTTAAATTAACTTATTTCCATAATTATTTAAATGAGACACATTATTTGTATATTATACACGTGGAAATTGACCAGTTACATTGTTCCACGCATGCTGTGTATAGAAAAGGATTTGCTTTAAAATATTAAATCAATATTATTAATAACTAATAAGTGCTCTGCGTTATAAAAGTGATTTTAATTAATTAATTATTTTTATTTGAACAAAAACAAACTGCATAATACGGACCAACAGTTTCTCTTGTTTATACTATAAATTAAAATTGCATCATACCTTAACATGCTTTTAATAATTATTAAATAAAATAATAAGTAAATATTGCTTACTTCGTATTGTATATATTTCGTAGAATTTGAATAGTAAGAAAAAAATTGAGTTTTGTTTTGGGAGCCTGATGCCCTGATACAAGTGCAAGTGAAGCGTTTGTAACTTGCGTCTATCTAGAAATGGTTTTATCAATATATTGTATAGGTAATCAAAAATCCAAATAACGACTGTACCAATTTTATTAGTTAATTTGTTTCACTATTTTACGTATAATTTATTAAAATATATTTCACTAGCTCACCTACATGTGATATATCTATAATACTTTTTCAATACAATAACGACATATAACTACGGATAAATGAATTAACTACGAATCTAAAATACATTGAACTCTAGTCGGACAATCATACTTTCATACTTTTTACACCAATAAAAATAAACAGTTTTTGAAAGTCTGCAAGCCGTGTATACTTATAACTTAGTCTATAAGCAATCAGACCAGTAATGAAATTTAATATAAAGTGTATATATATATACTATAACTATAGTACAGAATATTATTATTAGTTGACTCAGGTAAATACATTTACCCATAGAGTAATAAGAAAAGTTATAACCCAGGTACTTCGTGATACCCAATCCAATTATATTAATCATATTAAAAATGTATACGCGTATATTGAAAAAATAGTTTTTAAATTACAACATTTTCCGCGAAATGTTCATTATATTATAATATTCTGATAAATTAAAAATCTGTTAGAATTTAATATTATATTGCAATGTATGATGGAAATAAAACGAAAAATATGATCAGAATCTATATATATATATATATATATATATATATATATATATATATTTATATATTTATAAAAAAAATATCGAATTCGGAAAATTAAATCACTCAATTTGGGTAGTGTAATCTGTTATTTATTCCGTTAACTATTATGCTTTGGAAAAAAATTATAATGTAATGCCTAACTCTTCGTCTTAATTTCTATCATTATCGAACCTAATTCAAAGCATGATAAATAATATGCTTCATACAAACGGCAAATGAAAAATGGCAACAAAAACCAAAAATCTAACATTTCTGTCATAAATTAGTAGAGTCATGAATTTAGAAACTATTATAGGTAGGTCACTTATTTCAATTTCCATCTTGATACAACAAGAGTTTAAAAACACAAGTTGTTTATTAATTTACTGTCAAAATAGATGTTCTCATTTGAAAAAAAAAGTTTTTATTCGTACTAGACAACACTTTTATGATGGTATAAAAAAATGCGATTAAGTTTTTGAAATTATGATGGCAAAAAAATTCAAAAATCAGAATTTGAACAAATGAAGAACAAAAGAAACGTGATTGTATAAGTAATTACGTGTATACTTAAAATTCAAACATTTTGTCGGATTTTTTATTGATACGCTATCATAAATTATGAATACACATGAAATTCATTCAATCATAAAATAAAATATTGAATTTCTATATAAATCAAACCTACAACTTTAAGATTTTATAGTTAATGTAATGAAAATATCAACCAGTTCTTATGTTACTTATGTAGACTTGTTTAATAGCGCGTGTTGTTTTATAGTTTATTTATATAAAAATTAACTATTGTAAGGTAGCTTTACCATCGAAACAGATTGAATAAAAAAAAACTTATTTAAAAAAAACTATTATAAGGAGCTAAGAACACTACATCCAAAAAAGTTGTTCCAACATAAATATTTTTTTTAAGCTTCTAATGTCATAGTATTGTAGACTGTAAACTTTATTTTGTGAAAAAACCCAGGTGGGTTTCCTAGATCTTAGGTTACCATATATAATATATGAGAATATGACACATCATACTTACTTAATATGATTGAATATAGCGCAGGGAAAATTATTTAAGTTTTTTTAAACTATGATTAATCAACAACGACAAAATATCAGCATTGATAATATAAATGCATTGTTGTGTACATTTGTTGAACAAAGAAATTAAGAACATCAACAATTAAAATAAATTCACTTGCTAGTTTTTTTCACAGTCATGTTGTCTTAATATTAAAATTGTTAATATATCGTGTTTATTTTACTTCCATATGAGTTATTCCTAGAGATGCTCATCACATCATTTGTAAAAGATAACAATTAAATCATTTTTGATTTGGTTGATTATAACAAATATTGAAATTTATCAATTTTAAACCACGATATATAATATTATAGTGGTTTTTTTTTCACTTTTAATATATTTGATACGGGTGATGGGTGTACAGCAGTAGGTAGATACTTTGTATAAGTATTGCCGAGCAAATATCATTCTACGTTTTTGTATTCGGCTTGAAAAGAAAAAAGGTAATGGAGATATGTTCATAACGACGACAATAAATAAAATACAACTCTCTGTCGGTAAAACGAAAAATGGTAACTGAAAAAACATAATTATTTCATGCGTGTAAGTAGGTACTTACTTCATTGCCATTTCGCACGGTATCGTTCGTCGTCATAATATTTTATTTCACGTTTCATGTTCAATGATATGACATGATTTGGGATGGATACCGAAAGGTCACGTCATTATCGTGAAACATAATTATATTATTATTACTATTAAATATTGTAACGTATTTACACACCACTGTATAATATTACGTTGAGCTCGCAGTTGGTTGGTAGTTTTCCGATTATTATAGGTTTTCTGCGTTTTACGGACGCGACACTGTCGATCGGAAACAACTGATAAATCATACTGATAAAACACTCAATTGTCTCTGTGATGGCATAATATCATAACAATTGCTTGAAATGTTACATTGCGCGTAGGTATATATTATAATTACATAGGTATGGGAATCGTTGTTGGTTTAGGTTGGATTACATGTATATCGTATATGTACATCATAACAATATAACTGAAAACATTAGTATTTTTTGAATTACAATTTACAGTTTATTAGCTTTTGCGTCGAAGCAACACAACCATTACCATTATCATGTGTTATACAAATAATTATATAGTATAGGTATGTATAGGTACATGACACGCGAAATAGTGCCCAAATCGTCGAGTAAAATAGCTATAGTACAATAACATTGTTTTGTGCGCGTCGACGATCAATGTAATAATAATTTCTATTATTTTTTTTTCGTGTACATAATATTATTATTTTGACGATTATGATTATTTTACAATAACCACCTGTATAAAAAAAATTATATTTAAGGCGGGGAGAGGCAGGCAATAACAGTTGTACACACTTATTAAGTTGAACTGGTGTATACACACGCCAGTTACGTAATATTTTACATAATAATATTATTATAATTTCGTGTTTTAATGTATTCGGTATAGTTTCCGCCTGTGTGATTGTTTTAGCATTATTCACCGTCGCGATTCGCACAGGTTAATAATAGTAATAATAATAATAATAATAATAATAATATATTATATTATATTATTATTATGGCGGTAAAATATTATTACAAACTATTCTCTAAATATATTATATATATCGTACAACATAGATCGTAAATAGTAAATCAATTTACATAATAATATAATATCGTAGCGTAGCAATAATAATAATAATAATAATAATAATTGTTATACGTTTGTATAATAATAATAATATTTACATTAATATTTACGAACGATGATAAAACAACAATACAAAATATATATTGTACGGTATTTAGACAACAACGACGACATGTCGATGACGATGATAATGATAATAATAATAATAATAATAATAATAATAATAATAACATACTTTACGAACACAATTCGATAACCCCCAACCCCCCATTGCTGTTGTCAACGCCAGACGAGTCGTCGTGCACGATAATACTATTGATATTATTATATTATATATAAATAGGTGACTAACAGGTAACTAACGATAAGTATTACTAAATATTATGAAGGTATGATAATATTATAACATTGTTGTTATGGTTTGCGGTATGTACTTTTGTTCGGTTCTAGACCATTACCGTTTGTTGTTCGGTGTCGAGGAAACCGTCGTTGACAATGTACTGTTCCGGTCGAACCATTGGAAGCCGGACGTACGCAAGATGACAACGGTTCCGCCGCAAGCCATATTATATCAAAAACCGCCGGTGAAAACTAGAATGTTAAAAAATAATAATAAGAAGAAATAAAAATAAAACAATTAAATCATTAAATTGAACTATACTTTTCTTGCAAACATTTTTTAACACAAACATTAGAATATAACTCTATGTAGGTGAATTTTATTGCGAGGATATTATAATTGTATATTTATAAAAATGTAGATAATAATTTTCTGCTGAATCAACTGAATGGCTATTTGTTGGTTTTTACTTTGTCGAAGAGGGTATTGTTGATTCGAAATATGTGTATAATGGACGAAGATTATAATGTTATATTGTGTACTATAAATGTACATGATAATATATAGGCTGTATAGGATATTAAGAAACTAGGTTGGTCGGTCTTAGATTTTTTCTATACTTAATATTTACATATATTTTGTATTTTACACGATTAAAATAACTTGTACCTATGATGCAGTAGCCTCAGTATATGATACCTATTACCTAAATAATAGGCATATTATAATACTCATAAGTCATTTATTTTGATATGATAAATATATACATAACATATATCACGAAACCAAGTTATGTGACTTGTCGAATTGTCAAAAATTAAAGTTTACGAAACATTTATGTCAAAGGTACTGAAAACAATGATTATATTAATAATAATAACAACAACAATAATAAATAGGTACTGTTTTACTCCACCTATCTAAAACATGCACGCGTTTACATCGAACCCGAGGTATACCGAATCATATATGAATGATACAATATTGTTATTGTTATTATTCGGATAAAGTATATATGTTCATAACAAATAATACAAATAGCCAATATTATAGTATACCACATAAACGGTATACCTACGTTTACATATATTATTGGTCCTCGTTATGGTAGTGTACACAATTTTATAATTATTATCGTAGTGGGATTGCATTAGCAATATCACCGCTATTGCTGTGCATCAAACTATTATGCACTTACAAGTGCGACAGAGCAAATGGAAGGATGGAACCATTTTTTTTTTTGAAATTAATTCTTGGCCTGGTGATATGATAATATCGGTGATCGTAAGTTACACCAATTTGTTGTGGTCTATTGGAATTGTAATAAATATTATATTTTTCACAGAACGGTTTATCACAAATTAAAAAGGTAGGTACTAGCTGTTTACACAACCCGTTTACATATTTCGCACACAAAAGTCAACACTTAAAAATCATACAATATAAATATATTACATAACATAGTAAAAGTAATATTATTCAAATTATTAAAAACAAATTTAATTTCATATTATTTATCTTATTTGTCGGGTGATGTTTGCATTTTTAAATTGTCAAATGATTTTACTCGTGATATAGCAATATAAAACTTATTATGGAGGGAAGTGGCTGAATAGCAACAAAAATGATATTTGGTGATTAAAATAAAAATATAGGTAACGAATTGTATTAAAAGTTTTGTTCGGTAGAGAGAATTTGAAACAAAAACCCCTCGAAAAATGGCCGTAGCATGACTGAATACAGGTTGGGGTAGATCGTATAATATACGACCTTACTATTTCTCTATACATCTCACTAATCACTTATTAAACTTACCATACATTAAGTTGAATACCTCAATGATTTTCTTGCATGCCAAATAATGTGAATGACACAAATAAGTTAAAAATAATGTCATCTACTGGCTACTTGTTATATGGGGATTAATAAATTAAAATTATATATTAAATACTTAAAATACCCTAAGTTAAAATTAATAACGAATAATATAAAATATTAAAAATAATACAATATATGAACACCACCCCTTTATTGTCGACGTCAAACACATTTGTTACACATATTATAATAATAATATGTAGGATTGGTATATAGTTATTGTAGCGTTTTCGCATAGTTGAAACCACTAAGTTGAATTGATTGGTTTAAAAAATTCAGAAAACCCGTAAAAACATTCACCTGTACGCCACTTAATCGGTCTTTACGGTTTTCTGTTTAACAACTTGACTTTTTCCAACTCGACCACCAATTATTTATACGATCGGGACCATACACGTAGCGAGTATGGACAATACAAGAAATTTTTATATTTAAATATTATATTGATATTTTCCTTTCGGAATTTTGAGCGATTGAATATTTTTACTTTAAAATTCAAAAACCCTGTAACACAAGAATCCTAGCGTTCTAATATTCGATAGTAGGTATTTCAAAACCATTGTTCTAGTGACAAAATTATCGTATTCACCGCGAAAAAACGACGAACATAATATACAATATAGTTTACCGATGTTATATCTGGTACAACGAATCCGATGTCCAATCGTTGGCTGAAACAAAAAAAAAAAGAAAAACGATGCCGATATGATGATTTAAAAATAATAATAATAAATAAAGAGTGAAGAAGAAATGAGAAGAGGGAGGAGAAGAAGCGACAGCAAATATTCGAGTGGTGCATAATTTCCACTACGCAACTTTGTAGGTACATGTCTACACTATCTTTTTTTACAAAACGCCAATAATAATATTTCTCAAGGCGTCAAGAAATTTGCAGCGACTATACATGCACTGGAAGTGTATATGAACGCTGAATAAATTGAATAAAGTCAATTTTATTTACTTTTTTTTATTTTTTATTTTTTATTTGTTTTTTTTTTTTTTGGTATTATTATTATTATTATTCCGGAACGTGAGAAGCGTTGACAACACAGAGTAGATTAAACAACTGCAAACGTATGGCCAGCGGGAAGGATGGAGAGCGACTGTGGGAGACGGAAGAGACTAAATAAAATAGAGGAAAAAACGAGAAAAAGAAAAGTTAACGACCGCGATGGGACAAAGTTCTGCCGGGCAATATTTGTATTCAAAGAATTTTTCAACCTTTGAATTTTTTATGAGCGAGTGGCAAAAAAAGTTTGTACAACACGCGCCCCAGAGTATAAAAAATATAAAATTCATCTATTTTTGCTAATTTTTTTAACGTTCGACAACAAAGCGAATCACGTGATAATTAATACTATATTGGTGCAGTCGTTTCGATAACGGAATTAAATTCGCACGATTTATAAGCTCTGCGGAAAGTACTCATTACTAAAATTACTAAATAAATAAAAACGATGAAAAATATGACATAATAATTATATAATACAGAAGATCACCCGTATTTAAACGTATGCTTGTCTCCTTAAAATGAAATTTTTAAAATTTGTTTTATTGCATATTGCAATGACTAATTAGGATATATTATATTTTACTGTATGCGTGAATTAAAAAATTGGATTTGTGAACAAAATTCAATTTGAGACTTTAGTAGTGCAAATACATACTAAAATGTTGCAACACGAATTTTCAGTATGCCAATGTGGTTGAATATGAAAACGTACTTAAATATTTGCGAATAATGTTATCGAAAATATCAGTGCGCGCGCGTAATGTATATTATTTGTAATTTTTACAGATAAGAGTAAACTTCTCAGCCACAAAAATGCTATAAATAATATGTTTTTTTTAAATATAAGATATCGTCGTGACGTAATCGACTCGATGATTTGTCTACTTTTAGTTCTTTCGAGCGTCGTCCATCACGTAGATAATAATATTGTAGGTAGTCTAGTTGAAAAGTCGAAATTTTAAAATTTAGAGAGGAAAGTTCGAATAGGTATTATAGTCTGACGGCACTGATTTGCAAGTTTACACACGATCGCTTGTATGTCGAAAGTCGAAAGCCGTCCTATGTGAATTTTAAAGGGTTAAAAACTGCGGGCGCCTTTCGTTGAGTGAAGACTATAAAGGGATGCGGTTGAGGATGAGTGATAGTGAGTACCTCTCATCTCTGGCGCAGGCCTCGTCGATTTGTGATTTAAAAAGCCAAAACGTATAATAAATCTCGCCGGTGTGGCTTAAGTCAAAACTTTGGTCTTTCCATAGCTGCGGCATTGTACAATAATAATAATAATAACAATGAACGGCGTATACGCACCTCTATACATTATAATATAATAACATATACGTCGTCTAAAAAGTAATTCCGGGTACAACATATTATGTAGGTATCTCAGATTGTGGGCGGGCGGAAGAATTGATACAATTTACTCTCAGGTATCACTTTGTGACGGATGGGACGACGGGGCGTGTACGCGACCGTGTCTCACTAAGTCCGGCTTAGTCGGGACAAGTTTAGTTTGATAATAATTTACACGGTCTCGCATATCGAAATAATATCGGTGTTTGTGTTTGAGCCTGCCGGACGCAAGTTTAATCGTGGGGCGAGGGGGCTGGGGGAGATACCTATCCGTATACTGGGTTTCCATTACCCACATATATATTTATAAATATATCATAAACTATTATACCTATATGGCTATATGCACGGATCGCTGCGTAAATTATATTATTATTTTATGTATTTCATAGGGCGCATGTATATTCCCCCGAAAGTGGTAAATTCCGCTCGAAATAAACTGCAGGTAAAAAAAAGAGTAATATAAATTCCATCTGTAAAAAATTACACAAAGTAGGTACCTAGTTTTTTATAGGTAATAAAATAAGTAATAACATTAGGTATAGATTAATCATTATAATAGTATTTAAATAAATATAATATATTTGATATATATTCAATAATTGTTACTACATAAATCGTATAAAATACATAAAAACTTTTATATTTATTCACTAAGAAACCAAAGGTTTATTTATACCCAAAATTTTAAATTTTCCTAAAATACTACAAGTTTATTTCCATAACTTGAGCTATTATGGGTGGGTGTATGTGCGTATAGGACGTGTAATTCTAAACATAAACACACAATATTCTAAACGAAAATAAAGTGATCTAAACAATTTATTATATTTCCATATGTCCAATTATTAGATCCACAGTATTCCAATACAAACTGATAAGATATATGATATGATTGTCGACTACTCGTATGATACGATTGTCCCATGTTTGAACATTTTGTAACTTCAAAATACTATAACACGCCGCGTCGTTGAGTCACGGAACGAATGTTTATTTTTTCCGGGCGGAATTTACAAATCCATTTTTTTACCTGTTCACTTCGGGCGGGATTGATAATCTCCCATTTTATATAGCCTACATTGTATAATAATATAGGTGAGCTTGTACCGTTTCCGCCAAAATTTGAAGCGACCGATTTCATCATCGCCCGTTTCTGCCACTTTAAAAAAAGGTTCGATTCCTATTTCCCCCGTCTACCTACTATAGTATAATTTATTATATATTAATATTCATATTAATTGCAGTACTATTCCTATTGTTTTAAGATACACCACCTAAGTTTTAACTTGAAATAATTGTACATGGTTTATATGATAACGTTAAATATTGAAAAATAAATTTATAACTAATAATATTAAAGTAAAATTTGCTGTTTTATAAATAAGTACAGTAGTTTTATGGAGTACAAAATGTTCTTATCTGTACTGTTGTTTCAATCTTATTGATTTATATACATTTATTCCATATTTAAGTTATATATATATATTATTCAATATGTATAAAACACCTAATATTTATTGTATGTATGTGTACATTTAAAATTGACATTATCGTAGATTAATGTGTACAACTACCACATGTCACTCGTTTGTATCTAACATTGCCTTATGTAATACCGCATCATGTGAACGTAATTTCAGTGAACTCAAATTAATTAAAACATTTTTACCATCCACGATGAACCAAAACACTTAAGATTTATGAACTATGAAGATTTCCCTTTTCTATCAAAAATATGGAATATATTATAATAATTATTCCATAGCAGGTAGATTGGTGGAAATGGAAATCGGACCTTTTTTTAAATTTGCGGAAACAGGCGATGGTGAAACCGATCATTTCAAATTTTGGCGGAAACGGGTAATTCCCATAAAACGGTCGCCAACCGCGGTTATGTAGCCGTAAACCCAATAAATGTCGCTTTTCAAAGGTGTAATTCCGGGGAAATAATTGAACAAAACCACGGCATACTTAACCAGCGATATCGATGGGTCCTCGTTGCCTATCCGCACGAATAAATTGTCATTAAACACGTTCGATAATAACACTTAACTGCGTGCAGCTTTGGGTACGTAAATACGGCGGCGCTTATACGTAATAATTATAATCGTAGTGCTCTTCGTGAAATTACGTCAATTACGGTAATAACCCATAGGAATTATGGTAAAATTTTCTTCCGGGAAATGAGAAAACAAAACTAGCGGTAGTGCAGCAACGTATAGATTTATGTGAATAATAATAATAATTACATCTCCGAAAATCACAGGTGCGATTTCATACGCTAATTTTATTGTTTTGTAGTATATAATATATTATAGCGGAGAATACGATTACAATTATTTTCGGTGATTGATGACATCCATGGCATCCACAACTTCGAATTTTGAACCAAAGGCTTTCGTTTGTGCTACGAGTTACGACCCCTAATGAGCTACAACTACCAAGTGGATGAGTATTGCCAAGTATCAATTACTTAAAACTATTATCAATTTATTTCAAAAAAATTAGATATTTTGGAAATTTTTTTTTAATTTCTAAATATTTAATATTTTTTCTCATGGAATCTGGGCACTTCTTCGTTATTAAGTTATAAAAGTACTTGATACTATAGTATACTTGCAAAGTTGTTTTCCTAGCTACACAGCCAAAAATTTAATGTAGTTCGTTACTAATATGAATCATTTGAGGTTGCGGCAAAAATAATGAAACTCGATCAAAAAGCAATACAAAAATAGCACAAGCCAAAGCCCCCGGTTTGAATACAAATATTGGAGTTGTTGGTGCCGAAAAAATTCATCTCTAGTTGTGTTCATTTTAATTAATCAAACAGTAAAACGTTACGAAGATGTTCGTGTAGCATAATGTGTGCATTATCATGATGAACTGTAACGTAAGATAGGACAAGCTTTGAGCAGAAATCATGTTTCTTAGTTTCGTTTGTAGCCTACTGTTGTGGTAGATGGGCGAACGGAAAATACCGTAGAAGTAAAACGAGTTTGCGGAGAGACGAAAATATAAAACATTAAAATTACACAGTTAGAAAAAAAAAACATACGAAGCTAACAGTAATAATATAAGTAACATATTAATATCGTCGCGTTATGACAAGTGACACTCGAGGGTTGACGAACAAGAAAATTGTTGAATAAAAAAAAAACCCGTTTGTAACTCAAAAGCGTACTAATAGATTTTCATAATAATAATAATATTATGACATTGCGCGGTAGTCTTACAAAATAATAATATAATATCATCATCGTATATTTGTATATTATATTATGTTCAAAACGAATTTATGTCCACTCACCTTTGTAGTACATGTTTTTGTGCATGTTCAGCTTGCAAGTCTTACCCTGAAACAATGCAAAATTCTGTTAAAAAACATAAACTGTAAAGATCACCACAATAACATTAAAAAAACATTTATATTACAATGGTAGTATTATACCAATATAGCAGCAACTACGGTGAGTTGGCCTACGCTCCGTGTACCGGGAAAAATGTATACAGTAACTTTACATAGAAATTACCTTTGAATTCACATATCCATGATACACTCATTTTAATTTGAGTTTATATATAATATGGCGTATACAACAAATAGTTGGAGGATTCAAATCGCACTCTTACGTTTATTATAATTTACACATTTTTTTGTGGAGTATGACTTTTCTATAATATCAACAAGCCTATAACTGCTACTATTTAATTTTAAGTTGGAACGAAAGATGTGATAAGCAATATCACAGCCCGCAGGCACTGCAGTTGGCCAGCATCTTATGAATTTAAATCGACTTGAAACTAATTTTTAGAATTGCTTTTTATGATGATGAAACTGATTTTATTCCAAGAACTACTCAAACAATAATTTATACTTTTGGCCAGATCCAAATATTGTATTGTTACAAAGCCTATACAATAATCATTATAATATCAGTTCATACGCGCTTCAAACGAATTCATCGTCATCGGAAGTTTAGCTTCCGCGGAACAGTATCAAAACAAATTGTACTCGTTGATAACATTGATGTAAGTATTGTATGATATATTAGCATACTTTTTTTTTCTTGTTAACCCGTGGCAAAATAGTCCATTGAGGTGGGGGCGGTTCTGAAGGTTTTTTTAACGGTGGTGGTGGGATCACGTGAATGTTTTTTTGGTAGAATTTTTAAATGGACACTCGTAGGTATCTGCCATACCCGGGTGGGAGGCCTCTCTTTTAAAACAGCGTGAACTGCCCGGAAAGCGATGCCACCCATGACCGGGGTTCGAACCGGAGACGGTGCGCGTCGCAACCGATGCCTTAATCCACCAGGCCACTACATCCCCACTTGCATATTGTTTACTATTATTATTATTATATTGTATTCGTGTAAAATGCATCTTATATCTGTAGATATTATAATTAATGTACCTAGATATAGGCCTATATATTTTTACGGTTTATCATGGAATAAATTCAGGTTGTGATCGAGATTCATTTAGTGAAACGGTATGTTTTACTTTTTGCCAACTCCTAATAATCTATAATATATACACTAAGTTATAATCAAAAAATTACCTGGTGTAATTCAGTAAAAAAAGTACTGTTTTATATTTTAATTATTAGAAAAACATTTTTATGGAATAGCTTTGATTCAATGAACAATACATTATAAAAATGTATTTTTTTCGAAATATTACACCCAATTATTATTATATATTTCTTGTGTAGATAACTTTGTTGAAAATAATGAAAAATTTTTCAGAGACATCGTCACTATTAATGATAATCGATAATTTTGGGAGTATGGCCGTATGGGACGTATAATACTTTAAGCCACAAAACGAGCAGTATTATACCTATATTAAATAGCTTTTTGACGGTTTAATGGTTATTTTTTTCTAATAATGTCAAGTGCCCAAAACCGTTCACCATTATACAATACGCGCATTTAAACACACACTCAAATAATATATACACAAATGCTCGTGAGCGTGCGTGCGTGAATTCTTTTTTATGTGTGCGTATTCCTCTCCGTCGAATAACAGAATCACACAGAAAGAAAAACGTAGGATAATGTATAGGTAGGTACATTAAAAAAAACACGTTTGGTATAATAGTATACCTACATTATTATTATTATATACGTTTATGAGTGACTGCGTGTGGGAAGTTTTTATATTATTTAAATCGACGCGTATGGTTCGTTTAAACGCGCGCAGCGACTGAATCATCGGCCAAACCATAAATCGTAGCATGGGCATTGACAGCAAAAATTTTGTTTCCTAATCCTTGAAAGAAATTTCGTGTTTAATTGATGATTTAAAATTAAAAAAGTGTACTATTGACGATAGCTTTGAATAGATTAAGACATGAACAATCTATTTTCTTCATTCTTATTTTATATTGATCAACAGTATTACATCAAATCACTCCAAAATTTAAGTAACTTATATTATATTTTTAACGACTTTATCTACATAAAATATTACTTAAGATGTTAATATCTAAATATCAATAAGAATAAATCTGTGTATTATATTTTGTATTAAGTTCATTGAGCTTATTGAGTTAAATTTGTTAATAATATTTAAAATTTAGGCTTTTGTTTTATCAGTGATTAAAATATTTAAAAAAAAACATAGTGGTAATAATCATATAATGGTTAATATTACCTAGTAAAATATATCAAGTAATATAATTGAATCACATAATATAACATATGCAATTCATAATTAGGATTTAGTTTTGGAAAATACATTTTTGCTATAATTTAATTTAATTGAGTGGTTTTAAAGTTAAATGATCAAGAACGCATTTTCTATTCGTATAAATGTAACATAATTACCAAAAGTACCTTCTGTATCCAATAGGAGATTAAAAATTCTAGTTCTGGTACGATAACCATACGAATACTCAGTTGTGCGTGGTCGATCGTGTTTAATCGCTTATTACGTCATCTTATCATTTAGCAAAAACATGTTGACCACATACTATTTTCTTAAACATCCTTATTATTTATATTTATCGAAAAAAAAACGAATGTTCGATCGGTTGCAGCTCATGACGAGTGTGTATCAGACTACATGATTTGAAAACGATATGAAAACCTATCGGAGTACAGTGAAACTGAATACTACAGTGTTGACAATGAAAATTGCTAACGATCTCGTATAGAATTTCAAACATTACATGTCCAAGATAAGTTGATCAAAACTATGCGTAATATGTAATGTTCACCGACAGAAATTATTATCATATGCTGACTGTTCAATTGCGATTGAATTCGGTAACAATTTTTTTTTATCAAAATTATTTGTGTCCGTTGTATCCTTTACAGTGTCTATTGACAGAAGTTAACAATGAACACAAAAATGTGTTCATTTTTATCTCGAAAAATTCCATGATTTGATGACACACCACGTTTGGCTCGATAAAGAGACTAGATATGATTGAAAGTTGGACTTAATAGAAGTAACCATAAAAAGCTTACTTTTCACATTTGTTCTAAAGCAAATCCCAACTAATAATTATAATATATCAACAGTGCTGTATATATTGTAGTTATGGACTATGGAGCACAGTGACTGCCGCAGAACTCGTGTTTTTTTCCACTCGAAAAACAGTTTTTACGAAGTGAATTGTATATTATGATGCACCGTTACACATTTATATTATAATACTCGTATGGCGTTATAGGTAAGAAGTGTAGAAAAAAAAACTGTACACGAAAACTTTTGTTTTCGACTATATAATTTTCGAATATTACTCGGGGAAAACTTTTGTTGTGCTTTAAGATTTCACGTTGTTTATAAACTAATAGAAAGTGGTCGCTCTCAACGCGAGATTTATAAGTAAAGTTGTTATTTCATATGCGTTTATTGTAATTATATATATATTTATATATATATAATATGAATGAGCGCAAATATGTAAATAGCTATATTTACGTGTAATAACTGCTATAATAGATTTGGTAGGATATTATTATTATTATTATTATTTATCTGTAATAAATATCAATCCCAAATTTTCTATTGTAACAGATAATAAAAATTAACTCAAAAACAATTTACGATTTTAAGAATATGCGTTTACGTTCATATTCATTGTGACAATATAAAACAAAATTTTCAACTTTCAACTTTTTAAGTTAAATTTACTTCAATACATAATGTAAAAAAATACAAAACAAATAATACTTTCTATAATATATGAATTACTTTCAGATAACGAGTATTAGCGTACTTAATGTGTGTCAATTATGGTTAATAGAATCATCATGTAATCAATGTGCGCGTGGTTAACTATTAATTAACTCGACGTCTCACTGCTATTACCGAATATGCACCATAGAAAAACTAACCACTGGTGGTCCAGAGTTTTAGATAGTAAATTTTTATGGGCGTTTTCGACTCGTTTAGCACCAATGAATGGGTCGTGAGTGTTCGTGACTAGAAACTTAAACAAAAACAATGATTTTTAATTTATTCCGGATCGAACCACGTGAACTTAACACAAATTAACACTTTTTTCTATTCACCCCGTCGAGAATTTATACATCTGCACGAATTTTACCAGCTGTGTGTGGGTGTACCTGTAAACAATCCGAAATCAAGTTAATCGCACTCATGATCCTGGAATTTTTAACTCAGGTAATATACTCAAAGAAAATGCACTTGGAAGCAAATTATTAAATTTCGCTTTTTTAAAGAGTGACTTTTCCACAAAAACAAACATGTGTTTATTTGTGCATTATATGTTTACCATTTGTTTGAAACTAAAATAGTTATTATGATTAGATATAATTTTAGAACTGTATTTTATATTTCATCAAAAAGTCCCAAATAACTATGTAAAAAATCTGTGCATTTTACAATTAAAAGAATTTGAGAATATGGATAAATCCAGTACATTTAATTTGCTACGGACAACATCGTGCAGGAACATCTAGTATGAATAACTCATTAATAATTCTAGCTTTCGCATAAAGCCACCATCGTGATAACGGGTCGTTGACAATACTTTTTCATGTCGAACGATAACGAATTTCGCATGAAAGATAAAAATCACGCTTATTTGTTATTTTTATATGCATATGAGTATATGATGACTATTATACACTGTCTTATTTAGGTTAGTGAATAATATTAAAACATTGTAATAGCGAGTAATAAAGTAACCTGGAAAGTGTCTTACTACCCATTATTGGACTACCGTCCGACACATTATTGGCTTAAACTCTGACGATCGTGGCATTGCAGGAATACTAAGTCCACAGTGAACTCGGTAAGCAAATTTGATGGGACAACCCATCATTGTTCAAACAATATTATAATGTATCGTCTCAATGTTCACTTGTTGACGCTTTGATTATTTATTATCGTGGTCGATTAACTTTACGGTCGTGTTTAATCACTGGAGCGTTTAACGCACGCATTCCACTGTTTTACAATCGATCGTTTTTGGCAGTTAGAGGTTAAAACAACAGCAGGAACATGAAATGAATACTAATAATACCAGTATAGGGAGCATTATTTGTTGGCGGAATATTTCTAAAGGTTTCGGAAAAATAGTTATGGCTCGTTTTATATACGTTTTAACGACATACTTAAAGTTGTTTTATTTAGATTTTAAGGTTCGATTACCTACGATCACCCTAATTTCTAGATGAACTTTTAAACGAAACAAAAACGTTGTTTATAAAATCATATATTTAATAATATGTCATTTCAAACCAATAGATGTTTATTTTTTGTTAGTTATTCGTATGGTAAATGTTATTTTTTAGTTAAAATTTTTTGAAATCTACGAATACTGGCTTTTTTACTGAAAGTGTGAATTATTTTATTTATCATAGAAATATACAACTTATCCTTGAGGGCTTGAAATAACACCCGTTTTACCCAATTAGGACATTTTATGTAGAAAATGTCTGATTTTTTATCTGTAATTATTCTATTATCAAATTAGAATAACAATACAAACAAAAAAAAACTTACTCTCTAAAAAATTTTCACTCGCAAAAATAGTTTTATTATTGTATCTCAAATATGATACGAATGTAAACGAAAATAATAAAGGAAACGATGAAACGATAAGACAACAAATAATGACACAATAATAAGCACGTCGTATAATACGTAGTATATTATGTTGTAATGGTGCATTTTTAATATTATACAATTAGAAATAATTTATGTGCAGCCTAATTTTTAACTTGCCCAATAGGACAATAGACGATAATTATCTTTGTGGGTACGTCGGTAAATTTAATGAGCTAAAGATTCAATTCAAAGTTTTAAAAATTAAATACGTTTATTTTTAGAGAACGCATTTAATTAAAAACACGCGATTAAAATAATTTGTTTTTCAGGTAGGTAACCGAAATACGAATTTAATGAAACATTAAGTGAAAACGAGGAATTAAGATTAAAAAACGAGATATTAAAGTGCGAGTCGAGGAACACGAATTATATTATAATACACCACGTTTTGAAAAGTAATGTTCACGTCTAATAAAGTTTTGACTTAAAAGTACTTACCTAGTTACATAGATATATTTTGGGCTACCAGACAACACGAAATGTTAACGAAAATATATAGGTACCAAAACTGAGAGACAGAGAAGGTTCTATAAAACCATAAAAGACATAATGTTCATTACCCTTTATTTTTGAGACTATTAAGAATATTATTTTGATGTGACTGGTATATAAACGTATACTTCTATTAAATTTATGATAACACTGATACAAATAAGGTCTTATAATTAATTAAATAGCTCAATGGTACAAATAATAATAATAATATTTAAGAGCAACGTTTCCATGTTTTTCTAGAAGTAATATTTTTTATAATATTCTATAATTATAAAATTTAGGTACTAGATAATATATATATAGTATAGTAAATATACATCTTGTAAAACTACTTTAAACGGAAAGTTGGAACACGTAATCACGTACAACATAAGCCATTGGGTGTGGGGTGGTACAGTAGGGGTTATTTTTTTTTTTTGTGTATTTGTTTGTTGGTTTTTAAGTGGGTAGAATTGTAACACGTGTTTGTGTATATGAATGGCAAGATATCTTGCTGAAAATCCCGGGTGGTCACCCATCTGGGAGCTAGCAACTGCGGCCGGTACGTACTCTCAGTGCGTTTCCGCAGATTGAGCGTCCGACCACGCCTCACCAAGCCACATATCTATATTTTATTTTTAATTATTATATTATATTCATACACTAATAATTTAAAATTCTACTGTCAAATGGCTATATAAATGACTAAAAAAGTTCGTCTGTCTTCAAAACGAATTTTATCCATTAGTTATGTTTCCAGTGATAGGGGCAATTTTGATATACTTGAAATGTTTAAAGACAAAACACATTATTTATTGGTAAACAACTATATTATCGAAAAAGCTGATAGAAGAATGGGAGGTGAATAAATCACAAAGGGGCCGATACGGTGTTTGATCAGGTATTGATTTGCATAAACGACGGGACTAGACATTTAGGAAAATTTCAAAGTTTCCAGCTTCGGAGATAAATAATAAATAATATAAACCATATTGTTCGCAAAACGTTAATCTGATTATGTGTTAGAAAGAGAAATTTTATTAAAGTTTTGTTCTAGAGAAAGAGTAAGTAGGTATAGTATCAAAGAGTATATTATCAAGTTTTGATTTTTATCCCGTGTATAATAATAATATTATGTTGTATATTATATAGGTACCTATTATAATAGGTGCATATTAAATTTGCTCCCGTTCCCGAATATAATAACTGTGCAGTATATAATATCATATAATATTGTGTATAGTAACTAGTAACGAAATTAATTTATCTGCATAAAATATAAATTCGTTCTAAAAATACGCGACGTTTAAATTAACTTTGCAGAGAAGGAAGTATTTGCTCATGTAATGCGATATAACAATATTATTCTCCGTGATTAAATTTAAACTTCAGGGCACCACAACAACATAATGAAAAATATGCAAAAATCAAATATCCTAACAACTTTCGCGGTTCATTTTTACATTGCATATAATATAATAGAACGACGTGGCGTGGTCTACATTATTCAGTATTCACATATTATTATTAGATTACATATATTATAATGTTTATGAGCGCGGGAGCAATAAGCCGTCAAGCAGTCGACGGTAGGACATGGGAGGTGCACTGTACACTGAATATTTTTTATTAAATATTATGAATTATTTCAAAATATTAAAAAACCGACTTACCCTCACAATCGTATGGGGTGGCAAAAATTGGAAGGATGGGACTTAGATACAAATCACGTAATCAAACAGCCGACTGACTATAATCGTGACATGTTTTTATTTATATGTGGGTGATTATAATCATGTATATTAAAACTCAATTATCGGAATAAACACGCTAACGGTGGATATTAAGAAAAAAATAAAATAAAACTGATGAAGCAATAAATAAAGAAGGAGAATATAGACATAGGTACATATAGATCTTGTTTAATATATGTTTGACGTACACTAACATACTTCATTTTTTAAGCTGTGTACATTGAACTGGTACGCTACTTTAATCAACCCTCTAACCGTCTAACTGTTCTTCTTTCTTGGTTTATAAAATTATTTTAATCAGGAAATTTAATACAGAAGTTGTAATGAAATTTAAAAATCATAAATATAAGTAAACGTTTATTCACAACGTCAAAAGTATGCTACCTCTATCTGTTTGGTAAGGTAACTTAGTTGAAGAACTGTATTATATTTTTTATATAATGTTATGACATTTGCTGGTATATGACAACGCTCTTGTGATGACGGATAAGAAAGGTTTATTCAAAGTTAAGTCAATAGACGTTTTAAGTTTTAACAATAAATTTTTCTAACATAACTATTTTGATATATGTTTGTTATCACCCACTAAGTCGTATAACAATTATCAACAAATAATCAGTTTTTTAATTTAATCTTCAACTCGAACAATCGGCATATCTTCGTTTGTCTCAATATAAATATTAAGTGTGGGTTAGTGTACGATATATTATGTATCATTTAATGTCTTTACAAACAGTAATATGTGCCTAACAAAATGTACTAGATTACTATTATTCTAAAAAATTGTTAAAAATAATTTAAGCGAGTTATTTCCAACAATATTTGATGCTGAATACTGTTCTATATATTTACTATAACACAATCACTTTACATACTATTTGCAGTATACTCGCTAAAGAAAAATCAAAATTTATAAAACTTAATTTGAATCTGATATTTTCACCATCTGTGCAGATGCGGCAGGTCAACGTTATGACGTTAAAAATAAATAATTTTTTAATTTATATATATATTAACAATAATAAACTGAAGAAACGGGTGGCAACGCGTATTGTGCGAATATTAGCGAAACTCGTCTTTTTTTTTTTGTTTTTATTAAATTAAAGTGTTTCTGACATACAAGGTCATCTAACTTATTGATATAGGTAATAAAGAATTTTTAACATCATTAAGTTGTTAAGCGTAAATTAATTACAATATGTACAGTAAATTACAAAGATGAATAAAAAAATAAAAAAATATGACATCATAATATTAGTTAATCTAAGTGTATTTTTTTTTTTTTTTTTTGTAAATCTTATTGGTGTTGAGAAAGGGCATCATGAGGACGTCCGCGCTTGAGACACCGGAGGGTAGGCTTATCGCTGAGTTTGAAATATTTTGCACTTTTGGCGTTGTTTAGTTGGCTAAAAAAATTTATTGAGAGATACTGTATGTAGGATTTAACCAAAACTCGTCTAAATATGTCAACGCTTTGCGAAGACGATGACGTTTGTACGCGTGGAAAATGGCTTTTGAATTGCCAGGCGATACGCACAGTGTCATCATATATTATAGCATAATATGATGATATGGTATGTATATAGCAGTAATATCGGCGTAACGTGGCACGAAAATAAATATTATTTAAGACCGTCGGCAACGGCATTTCAATGGAACTTTACGATAACCGACTATGCGACGACGCGCGCCAGCCACACACGACACCGCTGAAGCTTTTAGACATCCGATCACAAAAACACAATATTATATTATATACAGCATGCTCACGGTATTATACGTGTCTACGAGAATTTCGTGCAAGCCCACAACGCTAATGGCATTCGGTTTTGTACACGATATCGTATCATATTATACTATTATATGTGCTTTCGTACTCTATCCCTCAAAATCTCGACGTCGTCGTAGGCGAGCTATAGTGTATTATTTATAAAATATAATATATTATTCTAAGTATAAGAGTGATTGTGAGACCTTGTGTGGGCGATGAGTGAGAGCATAATATATATGTATATATAGGTACTAGTAGGTGTAGTATAGTTTACTCGCTGATGACTATCACAATCACGTTATCATATTATCATTGTTATTATTAAATGCGAGACGAATCATTATTGTCGTCTACGCTGCCTTTGTTCGTATGAACTGCTCGAGAGCACTAGATAGGTCGTATGCCGGTGTCAACCGAATACAATTATTATGATTATTATTTGGCGCCAATGATTCATAGTTAAGCGTTCGAGTTATGCGATATATAATAATGAATTATTACCAAAGTGGATGTCTGCGGCGCCACCAAGGATCGTACGAGTAACGATTAATTATTATTTTCAAACAAAACATTTTGTTGTTATTTTTTTTCAACTGTTGTCATTTATTATATTATGCTGTGTTATTGAAGCAGATATCGCATTTTTAGCTTAAAAAATGTACTGTGCTATTAAAAAACTGTAAACTATATCGAAATCTAAAATATTTATAAATACATATTTTGATGTATCAACACTTAGTATAATGTCTATAGAAACACAATGATGTGATTTACGAGATAACTAATGGCTGACATAAATACCTAAAAGATCTCTACATATTCGTTAGTGTATTACCAATATATCTCGATTTAAAAATTATAATAAATACAATTTAAAATTAAGCTGCGCGTAAGAAAATAGCAAAAATATTTATTGCAGTGGTTTCTTATTTTTCTACGGACTACCAAAGTCAAAAACTAACGGGGGGGGGATTTCATTTTTTAGAAATAATTATACAACTATAGATATTTCTCAAATAAATAAATTGGTGGATTTGGGGTCGCCATTTTTCAATAACAAATTAAATATTATTTAAAAAAAAAAAAATAGATTTTATTATTTGTTAAAAACTACTTAACATTATGATTAATGCACATGCTTTCAATTGGCTTACTGACAATTCTTAAGTTAGTATCATTAATATGTAATGTATATAATTTCATGATGTAGTATATATTGTGTGTGTATGTAAATTTGTTTAAATCTTACCTGTGGATCGGCTTCGGTTCTCTGCGCGAAATTAATATTCGTCCTGACAGTTCGCTCGCGTAGGTCCTGTGTTGGCCTCGAGTTGTTTCCCAGTGGAGCTTTCGGGTGTTCCACTGAACCTTGAGATAATTTCCTTAAGTGGTACATCTGAAACAATGGAAAACAACTGTCGGGTTAGTTTGGGTTTCGTGCGTGATAATATATATATATATATATATATATATATATATACATAACAGATACACTGAACTAGCGTGCTTCCTCGAATGACAAACAAACGAAAATAAAAAAAACCAACGCGAAAGTCGTGCGTACACTGCATGAGAAGATCCTTTTCATTAATTCAAAAGCGACAGTTTTAACGGAACACGTCGTTTTGGAGAGCATCGTGTGCTGGTAGGAGGGTGAAGGAGAGAGCGAGAGAGAGAGAGCCAGATTTACAGGGAGACATAGCAGAGTTACATAATAGAAGCAAGAGTTAAGTAGAGAGAAGAGGGGAAGGGATTTGACGAAAAAAAGGATACGTAACAAAATATGTGAGTTTGCTCGTCCTCACATCGTCACCGCAATTAATCGTGTCCCACCGCTACAGCCACCGTCGCGTTTCCATTACCACGCGCGCACATAATAATATATACATATATAGTTGCTATATACTATATTATACACTCGCCTCTCGTCTGGTTATGTAAATGGGTTTGTTCAGCACTATCCACACGGTCGTCTCCCAGCAGCCAGGATGAGTGGTCGATCCTTCGTACGTCATGTAGTATTTGATGTCCGGGAGCATCTCCCTGATGGATATGTCCTTTATTGTACGAAGAGAACCTGTCAGCGGAGAAAAAGAAAAGAATTTTCGTTAAAAAATGAAAGTAGAAATATCATGATGCTGAGTCGCGAAATATCATTTCGCTTTCATAGTGGTACAGGTTGTTATTGTAACAGATAATTCTCGGAATCGGGACGCGTAAATGCAGCAGTCCAAAAACCCATCAAGGTCAGCAAAAAAACCAATTAGATTTGTAACCGTTTTCCATAATATTATATATATAATATATATATATATATATATTATATTAGAGTAGGTTTGTACAGTCTGCGACTGATATTATATGACACACGATGATTATTTGTGTATAAAATCGATGGAAAGTTAAGTGTAAAGTTTGTAATACTGTTATGGAGTAGAACCTACTGACTAAAATAATATGATTATAAATAAAACAGAATATTTCATCAATAGAAGATGAACTAAAGACTTACTGTTCCACGTTAGATATACATTTAAATAAACTATTATATTGACGTACCTACACGATTTTGAAAATTGTTTTTGATAGTTTAATGTTTAATGTTATTACTTATAATTAATAAAAAGTTACATTTTTGAAAAAATTAGAATGTTTGCCTGATAAAAATCAGATTTTGAACGAGTATTTATAAATATTTAGATATGGGTGAAATAATAGATAATGATGATCCATAATATTATGTACTACTCTTTTCAATTTTTACATCAATATTCTGCTGATACGACAATATTTTTTGAGAAAATTTATGTTTTAACAATTAAAAGAATCATTGTATATATTACTTCTCTTAATAATATTCCTAGTATACTTGACATTTTTTCAATAATATGTATACCTATAATTTATTTAAAAAAAAAAATGTGTTTAAAATTTATAAAGGACTGAATTAAGCTGGTAAATATAAAATAAATTGGCTGAATGCAACATTAATTATAAAACGCGACAGTTTATTACCTAAGAAAAATTAATTTATAAAAATAAAATATTATTTAAAAAATAAAAATAAATATATTTTGTAATACTTGAATAAATTTTGTTTTTATCATAATATCAGATATGATAATTTAAGTAATAATTATTAACACTTTATGAGTTGAAATAAATCACACCATTACATTAAAAATATTAAATTATATTATATGACTGTCAATTTTCTTTTTGCCATACCTACAACACAATTCATCAAAATTATAAATAATATGCATAGGTAGTGTCTATAAAAGAATTCAATGTAAATTTTAAATTTTTTTTATTTTTACCTCGATCTACTATAGTTTACCCACCACAATATTACATAATACTTTATTATTGTCTCCCGTGTGTACTGTGTAACAATATGTTATACGATTGTAATAATATTATTGTATGCAATGCAGTGGCGTAGCCAGGATTTTTTTTAGGGGGGGGGGGGTTTAATAACAGAATACATTTTACCACGACCAAATGATTGTATTCCTATATTATAAACATTATATTTTTGATATAAATACGGCTGAGGGGGAGGGTTATAACACCCAAAACCCCCCCCTGGCTACGCCACTGATGCAATGCGCACGTTACGCGGTTTTATGATGCGGCATCGTCCGACCGCGGCGAGTTATTATTATTATGATAATGCACTGCGCGAGGAACGAACGGATCGTTTATTAAAAGACATAAATCGCCCGTGACGTTTCTCCAATTTTCTGCTTGTCACGGAGATATGCATCAGACTTATCCCGCCGGACATGTGGAGCTATATATGTATAGTACGCGAAGAATACACGTATATACATATTATATAATATAATATGTGTACTTATTTATTATATATTTATTATATGTTGTCGTGTCGCCCGACCATCAACTTGCACACTGCACGCGCACTTATATACCGTTGCACTAAGCGCGTAATAGGGCAATTTGTTTGGGGTGAACAAAATTCGAGTCACGTACTTATTTTGAATCGTCATACGGTATATATGTCCCGCGAACACTGAACGAGTGTGTAGTACACGATCATGTACACGAAGAACGCCGCCATCGACCCAGTTATGACGACGACACCGCGGTCTTTATCCCTGGGGACCTTATCAATATAGCAGGCATGAGCCTTTATTTTTCAGCGCGAATAAGGTGAACGATGTTTCCCAGCCTTATACTCCCGAAGTAAAGACTGCAACAGTCATCGTACGTCATCCGCGTGACCGCGTCCCATCCGCTGTCGGAGGTACACTCTTTTTAAGGTCAGCAAACAGCTGTATCGGTCAGCGGGAGGACGACCGACTCGAGGAGACTATAGAGACGACCAAATCCGCCCGTTGTATAATATTATTCAGCACGCGATACATTTAAGTACGTAGTATAAATATGTCAGCGAAGGATCGGAGGTTCAATTTTTTTTCTCCTGGGGAGATGGACAAAATAATTTGCAACATTTATTTACGTGATATATGATATGCTCCTAGAATGTAGTACGTAAATCTGATATGTATGGGATTTATTCTCCGCCCCCTTCTAACCATTATTCATACATATACGTATTTGGAAACACGATGCTTACATAACATTAGTTTTGACAGTATACTACAAATTGTACTCGTTATTGATAAGTATACATATTATTATTTCGGATACTAGCACTATGCTATAAAAACGTAAAAATGTATTTATTAATTAAAGATTTTCTAAATAATTATCTGGGAAATTTTATTTAAAAAAATTGTGGTCGTATTTATTGTTTACGATAAACTTGCATACTATAGAAACCTCTTGGGAATATGAATATCCGTTTACAACCAGCACGGGGTGAAAAACGATATAAATAGAGAAATAACATGACGCATCACCGCAGTGTTTAAGAGGGTAGGAATACCACTCTTCATCACTTAGCATAAAACTACACTATACAATGTGGTGTAATATTTATATTACGTTTTATTTTGAGACAATCAAGTAGATGATCAACTTTTAAAGTGAAGATGAACGGATGCTTTTTTTTATCATATATATGTTTGAAAAAACGTAACATTTTCATACTGATCTGTTGCACTTGTACCAATTATTTTTTCTTATTTTTTACTACAGGACACGCCATTCCTTATTGAATACTGAGCAGAGTTACGAATGTATTAGTTTAACAATAATATGTGTTTTAACTCAATGACCAAGACTAATCTTAACGATATAACAAATATTTATATTATGTGTATCATATATGGTTAGGTTAGTATTACTGTATATGCTTAATTCTGTATTTGTTGAATCAATAAATACATATTAGATAATAAATAGATAATAAATCGATATTTAAATAAAAATCGTTTTTCCAAAATATACGAACTCAATCCTAAACTAAGAAAACCATTAGGACTAAGACTTCAGCTAGAGATGATGGAAATTAATATCGTAGCCAGTGAAATTTGCCAACGTGAAAACTGCCTGATACCTACTTGGAAACAACCAAATTATCGTGTTGATACAAGCCTAACAGTTCACTCGAAAAAAGAAACCTCAAATATTATCTACAATAATTTATTCAACGAACTTATACATAGTTCCAGTACCAGTACTCAGATCTACACCGATGCTTCTAAAACTGAAATGGGAATAGGACTTGCAATAGTCCACCTCAACGAAACCAAGCAGTTCAAACTTAACATGTACAACAGCATTTATACAGCAGAATATCTGGCCTTATATAAAGGAGTCCAATTAGCTCTACAGATTCAAGATACCAAAATTGATATATGTTCCGACTCACTTAGTGCCTTAGCTAATCTGCAATCAATAATACTTTCAGAGCCATTGGCTATACTAATTAGCAACCTTCTTTCAAAATCAAGCAAAGATATTCAATTCGTATGGATCCCTGGTCATTGCGACATAAAGGGAAATGAAAAGGCAGATGAAGCAGCTAGAAATGCAATTATGAGTCCAAACAGTGAATTAATCCCCTTTTCCTCACTTGTTGACATAAAGAGGAATATAAATAAATACTGCGTTGAATGGTGGAACACAAAATGGCACAACACCACGGAAAACAAACTTAGAGAAATTAAACACTCTGTCGAACTCTGGCCAAAATACACCGACCTAAATAGGAAAAATGAGGTAATTCTTAATCGCTTAAGAATCGGCCATACCAAATTCACACACGGACATCTCATGGCTAAAACAGATCCACCCCTATGCCCTACATGCAACATCAACTACTCTATCAAACACATCATTGTCCACTGCCCAAACTTTAATACAGCCAGAAGAGACTTCAACATCCCTGACAACCTGTATGATGCTATTGATCCTTTTTCTAACTGGCGAAACACAATTTTATACCTTAAAGAAATTGAATTGTATAACAGCATATAATAAGTTTGTTTATTTGTAATACTTGTTTTTAATTGTATATAATCGAATTGTCCAATAACTTATAATACCGTAAAATGTAGAACCTAAAATGTAAAATGTAAAAATGTAATAATAGTAAAGCTAATAACCTTGCAGTTGATGCTTAAACAATAAAAAAAAAAAAAAAATCGATAAAGAGTAAAAAATAAAAAATAACAAAAAAACAACCAATTCGTTTGGTGTAATGAAATTTATCACGCGAATACAACCTATTTATATGTACACTCAAATGCAAGTGCAATGATATTGTTACATTATCTTCATGTCTTCATTGCTCACATTGTTTTAAATTTTTAATGTTATCGTAGATATATCTTTTATTCGACCCGGAAACAATAGTGAACCACTGTATACTTAATATACATTAAAAATCTACAATTATCTTTTCTTTTTTTTTTTAAACAAACATTCAAAAAACGCACTTATAAATATTATACCAAAATTAGGATGTTGTATATTATTATTTGGGTACGTGAAAGTCGATAGTAAGTTGTGCAAGTTGTATCTACATATCGGTTACATTACATATATTATATTATATTCTAAGACGGCTAATTGGATTTAATTTTCGTTTGAACGTAAAGTCCTTTTGTCATATAATACCTATATTATATTAACGATTTGCCTTAAGATCGATAATACTCTCCGCATGGTCGTTACGCGTGTGTACAATTTGTGCACTTTGTACCTATATTCAGTATACTGCAAATTCATAATATTTTAGTACCTACTCGACTAAAAATATGCACTTGCGCAGTAGAATATTATGTGAGTATGGAAGTATTTTCAAAACGTCACGGGACTGAAACATTACACTGACGAGAAAAGAGGATACTTTTTATAGCAAAATCCTCGTATCACTCTAATTTTCCGGGAAAGCTTTTAACTTTTACAATATGATTAAGCTCTCGAAAAATATTGTTTACCGAGACTGCTCACGATCTTGATACGCATACAAGACTCGTGATAAATATATTTTTCTTAAGAAATCTCAAACATTGTAATCGATTTTTTCAAAACAACTATAAGGTGTCATTCAAACTTTTTGAGCTTTATATTTGTTGTTTTGTTTATTTTTTCATGATGGCACAAATAGTGATTGATATCTATCGTCTTTACTCGATAACAACAGTAATGAATAATGCTTCGGTCGCTAATAGTTTTCAGTTTTCATGATTCTTAAAATTATTTTTTGTTTTTACTTAGAGTAAGTTATTAGAGTTGATACAGACGACACAGTTCGTTCAATAATAGATAGTCTGTGCCCGTTCTGATATCAGTTACCTATGAATAATGTACCATATTTATTATCAACAATCTATCCAAAATTAAATAATTATTGTATATTATGTTAATAATATTACATAATATTATGGTATCGTAAGAACGTATATCAGTTTTAAAATATTAAACTAATCTTACTCCCTCGCAAAACATTAATTAAGTAATTATAGGCACTATGTTGTTTTAATAATACATTTATTTCATTTGAATTCGTTAATTTAAACGTGTTTAAAACCTAACACTCAATTCCGTAAAAATATTAAATTAATTTTAATACTGAGTATAACAATAATGTTGCAACCACTGTGGCCATAGGTTCAGCAATTATGAACTACAAACCGAACGTTTAATGGACGATTAATATCAATATAATAAAATCAACCGATTGGCGATGATATAATACTAACAATAATAATTGTTAATGCAATTCATGACACATCATTTCCGCCTGGTTTATATTTGACGCACTAAAAGTGATTCTTCCCCATATTTTATTGAAATACGAACAAAAGTGATGTTTTTATTCGATTGTTATGATAATTATTGTTATTATTGGTATTTCATACTATCATGCTAAATTAAACAGCCTACAAGTAAATATATATTTTATTTTTACGCGATTTCTCAAATTACCCGTAACATTTACTTATATAAAACTTGAAACCACCTAAATTTTTAATTTTTAATCAAAAACTAATAACCTCGAAAAACGAATTGTGTGTCATAATGTACACACGCCATTATTTGTCTTCCGAAAATATAGATGAGTCATAACAATAATATTATCACTGTTTAATTTGTCTGAGGTTTGGGGTAATATGAAAACTCGACACCAGCTAAGCATTAAATGTTTATAAACAATATAATGCTAGATAATGATTCCTGGAATTTAAATCATAAGTAAAGAATTCCGTTGGAAAAATAATATATATTAATATAACAATTGACTATGTATTGTGTGATGCTAAACAACGTACAATAAAAATATTATAATATTATAATTTCAATAAATTGTTTTATAATCAAAACTAATACATGTTTCTCTACATATTATTATAATTATAGATAATAATAATTTCGTATAGGTGAAAAAATAGAAAAAATATTAAACGAAAAAAAATAAACATTTTAACTATTCAAAATTTATAAACAACTCTATGCAAAACAAATTACCTACCAATCGATATAATATAATTATTGTTCTTAATCATTTATTTTTCTCTTTAAAAAACCGATAACGGAACCGTTATTTAAAACAATTTTTTTATACGCATTAATGTCATTATGGAGTACAATAATGTAATATATATATATATATATATATATATATATATATAATGTATAGGTTCCTACGCACCTACTGGTATTTATTTTTACTTTATTCAAATTTACATGGTTTATCAATTTTTACGCACAAATAAGAGACGTGCTATTTATATTTTTTCTAATTTACTATTTTGCAGTAGAATTATATTCTTATCAAACTTAGCTGTTTTAATCTTCGACTTAATCCCAACCACATGCAAATATGTATAGAACAATTAGAATATAACATTTTAATATATCGTATTCATTATTTTTCTACCAAGTTGTTTTCGTGAATAAGTAAGTCATTTTATTTTAAAACAATTGCGGTATCCAAAATACAAGAATAATAATATATAAATATCATAAAATTCATAGATTATTAAAATATTTTATTTAACTGGTCAAATAATTTTATTCGTGTAATTATTTTTTTAAATATATTGAACCATAACATTTTTATTTCATTTGAAAGTTGTCGATTCCATTAGTGTTAATATTAAAGATAGATTAAATACTGAACTGATTCTAACTATTTAGCCGAAAGTTTCCGTCAAGCCCTACTATACGTGGGTTTAAAATTAATTTTCCACCATTCAAGATTCGACACTATTACACAGTTGGTTATATGTACTTACTCTTTTTTTTTATGAAAAAATGTTTCACTGTAATCTGAATTAGTTTTTTTAGAAAAATATTTAGCGAGAAAAATGCATTAGTTAATATAAAGTAATTATACGTACAATAAAACGTTAAAAAGTCACTAAGTCCGGGGATTTGGTCTACGATTTTACAAGAATAATAAATAAGTTTAATCACACCTTCGTCAATCCGGAAAACCCGGGTTGGTTATGTTATTCTTCGAATAAAAAATTAAATAAGAAAACTAAAAAAAAAAAAACACAAACAAGCCGGTCTTGTTGACGAAGTCATTTTTCCAGCCCTCGGGCCGCCTATTGACCGCGCATTAGTTATTCAACAAATATTATAATTTTCAATTTTAATGATGCTGCCCCGCACACTACAAAAACGATGCACCAACTTAATAGTTTAAGCTCTAACAAGCCTTTGAATAAAACATTATTTCTATTTAAGTCACCCTCAATCATTAGACCGGCGTTTGCACCGTTATTAACATAAATACATTTTCATAAGTTTTAATTAAACACATTTTATATACACGCGGATACCGAACAGTTGGTGGTACTGCAGGTCGTGTATATAGAGCCTAGGTACATTATTATTATAACACACAATATGTCCATGTGTTTTATCGATATAACACGACTACCAATTAAACGCATCATAACATAGTTATGTCATTATACGTCCTACTCAGTCGTTTTAAACGATGTCCGATTTAAAAATCGTTGGTATTTGACATTCGACAACCACATTGTATATAAATAATATTATATCGTTCAATCACACTGTACACAGTACTAGTTGAGGTGACCATGAATAGCAACGGAATTGATACATATTTTTGCATCTCGAGGATTCTGTTTAGAATAATTTCGTTATTATTGTTGTTATTGTTGTCGTTGTCATCGTCAATTATAATGTAAATTTATTTAAATTAATTAATTAATTAATTTAACACCGTTGTAGGTACACCAATAGGTACCACACTAAATTTTATAAAGTATATACATATAGTATATCACAGTGCTTATTTGTATATCGTCTGTATGCTATCATTTGAAAGCTAACTATTAATATTTTGTACTGCTATCATGTTAATATCAGGGCTTGAAACCGAAAAAAAATTTTCCGATTTCGATTTCGGTTTCGGATAACGGTATATATTTTTTCCGATTTCGATTTCGGTTTTGGATAACGGTATATATTTTTTCCGATTTTGATTTCGGTTTTGGATAACGGTATTTATTTTTTCCGATTTCGTTTTTGTTTTCGAATACCGGTATTTATTTTTTGCGATTTCGTTTTCGGTTTTGGATAACGGTATTTATTTTTTCCGATTTCGTTTTTGTTTTCGAATACCGGTATTTTTTTTTTCGATTTTGGGTTCATTTTCGATTCCCGTGGTCCCCACTGGTTGAAAATATTAAACTATTTCACCTTGCGGTAATGCGGTTAGCGGGGGAGCAACACACACCCAAAGAGACTTCTTCATTTAATGAGGTGGCCACTAAAACTTCAACATTAAATTATATTAATAGTTAATACTATAATTCTATAGTGGACAGTCAGAAAAATCTTACTCTAATGGGCGTCCATTGGACTTTACTATGTGTCCATTTGGACACAAATAACATCCTTAAATAATGGCGACACAAAGCGTGCAGTCCTAAATTTGAAGTGTGCACATGAATCTGAGATGTGTACTAACTACTAGTAAAATATAAGTTACATCTTACATAAAAACACAGCAATTTGAAAAGTAAAATAAAATATTTTACTAGTAACTACTGAAAAATTATACAGGGAATATAATGTATATATTCTCATTACAATGGTCAAATTTCCATAAATGGTACTCCATTGGTACATGGGATTGGACTCAATTTACAGTGTAGTACAATTTTTAAGAAAAATAGGTGCTGGTGTGATAAGACTATGATACGAGTAAATACTATTCTCGAAAACCACTGATGTATAGCCATCTAAGTATTATTCACTTGGTGATAGCTGATAAGTTTTATGTTACTCAAATTAATTTATTTATTATCAGCTATAAAACGTGGTACAAAAAATATATGAAAGTGAAGCCAAAATGAAGTAGAACTAGGGAAAAACAACTTGCCGAAGTTAAGAATTCAATATTTGCCATTTTTTTTTTCTTTTTACGCTATCTAATTGTCTACCAGGGCCCCAAAATTTTACCTGCACTTTGGCCAAATTCCTAGTTGCTGCACTGTTTATCGGGTGCTTACTGACTAGTGACTACATTGATATTGTTATACCTAAACAATTTTTTTTTCACATTTGGTGAATACTTAGAAATTCTTACATAGAAAATTATTATTATGTCATGGCGTATTGGCGTCATTATATTCCACCGGGCACCGGCGGTAAAGAAAACAATAGAACCGCCACCGCCACCGCTGCAGTGTGTGGTGTCATGGGGACCTTAACAACTTGGAGTTTGGACCAGACCAAATATAGTAATATACTAATAATATTACCATTGATTTTATAATAGATTTATTATTGTAAGAAATACAAGTTGTAAGAATAACAACTGTGCTCAGTAATATTGGGCAGTATGTTATACAAATGTGTACAAGTTATATTGATATAGAATTTATGATAAAACTTACAGACTAAAATATTCGTGAAAAATTACAAATCAATTTATTTTTAATTCCGAGATAATATTATTAAAAATTTATAAATTATACACCTGTCACCATAAAATATGATCTAACCTATTTTACATCCTGTTTATTTATAAAATAAATTACCAAAGTACTTACATCAAAGTTATACCTAAACAGTTATAGTTATATATACAATTTAATTAGGCATACGTTACAACATTTTACATTTACATACTATTACGTCATATAAGTTATTAGTTATTACCACGAATTAAGATATATATCTTAATTCGTGGTTATTACTTATTCCTTATAATGAATAGAATATAATACTGTTTATAGAGTATTATATATAAATATTATTATAGTCTAGACTTTAGAGTGAATTTGCAATCTAATTACCCGCATCTCACGACTCCTATATTTATACTTTATTTCCTTCGGACGACCCAACACTCCTCAGTTGACCGTAATTATAACAGCTTAGCTATTTAAGTTTAAATGTGATATTTTCATTTTAAATTGTTTTCCGTTTTGGATAACGGTATTTATTTTTTCCGTTTTCGTTTTTGGATTCAAATATCGGTATTTATTTTTTCCGATTTCGTTTTTGCTTTCAAATATCGGTATTTATTTTTTCCGATTTCGTTTTTGCTCTCGAATATCGGTATTTTTTTTTTCAATTTCGTTTTCGGTTTTGAATATCGGTATTTAGTTATTAGGATTTCGATTTCGGTTTTGAATACCGTTATTGATTTTTTTTGTTTTTGATTTCGGTTTTGATATCGATTTCGTTTTTTAACGGTTTTAAACGGTATTCAAAAACGGTATCAAATACCGGTTTCAAGCCCTGGTTAATATATTTGTTTGTATACGCTTATACAATTATCATCCGATGGATACACAAGAATTTAATGAGAAATAATTATTTTCAGTAAGAGTAGTAGAAAGTATAGCTGATGTTTATTATTATATATATATATAAAACATTATACACAAAAAGAAATGTTTAAAAATCGATTTCACGCCAGCCGTTATTTATCTGACTTTTATTTATTATTATTATTATTTTTTACTTATTATTATTATTATTTTTTTTTTTTTTTACAAGGATTTTAAACCGATTGAACGATAAATTCCACCTCATGGGGGGTTTGGAACGCGCGAATCCGATTTTTATGACTCCACACAGAGTTATGGCATCTTAAAGAGCTTTAAAGTCCACGGCATTAACGTTTTTCTTCTCCTTCGCTATCTTCTTTTTTTTTTAGGTTAATTGTGAATCTCGACTACTGGCCGTTATTTTAACATAAAATCCTTTTAATTCCTCTATTCGTCGATCGTTGTCGTCGTTACTCTCTGAAAATGTTTTAATCGTCACGCGTTTACAATATTATCCTGTGGATCCCTGATAAAACCCGATTGTAGTTTGGTTTTCGTGTTTTGATCGTCTGTCTCTGCGTGTTGTATGTATAGTACAGCGTTTTACGGAGTGACCCATGAGCCGTAAAAGTCGTCTGAAAACAAACGGTCGCCGAAGGGTTGCTGCGTGTGAAAAACAAAAAAATAAAATAAAAAATATATATACCAAAGACGTCAAAGAAACCACTCAAAACAAATTGTCTCGTAACATCACGCAACCTCTACCGATACCACCTCTTTCAGCACATCGACAAGGGATGACGTCCGCACACGATGTGTGTAATATACGACAGCTGCATACAACATTTCTGCGTAAACGATCTGCCAACGATTTATATAGACTTATTTACCAAGCCATTCACCTCTATCCTTTCCTTCAATAATGAATTTCTTCTGCAAATTCAAATTTTTGGAACATCTAAGCTTATTGAACAACCATATTTTAAAATGCTTAGGTTTTTTATAACTTTTAAAAAGGTATACACATTGTTTATACACAAAATTCAAATAAATTATCAGCTCACAATCAACGGCAAAATATTTTTTTGAATAAAATATATTATATCACAACAAGAAATAACACTTTTTGAATGGTATACGAATTGATAATATTTGAAAATAATATACTCTATGAAACATTCTGTGTATGTATTAATATGTTGGTACATCACTGCAATATTGTGTAGTCATTGGCCATTGCATATTATTATTAACAATAATTGTACTTATTATGCTCGGTCGAAATACAATTTAAAATTACTCATGGCTTTGTGACTATATTATAATGAATTCATAATAACATACCTACACAAAATATCGATTTTAAACGTGAACTGTAATTATTGTTAATACTCAGTAACATACACTTAAAATGTAAATATAGATTGTCAAATGATAATCTATATGAAAGTTTTTTTTTTTTTTTTATCTCTATAAAATTGAATTCAATACGATTATTTAATTTATACCTATAACTAAAAAGTGAAAGACTTTTGTGTTAGATTTATGTTATAAATGGTCGAACTAAATTTGATGGTTTCCAAAAGGATAATATTATTTTGAAATAATATAAGTTTTGAACGAATCATTTACCTTATTTTCAATAATATAACTTACACGTTAAATCTAAAAACAAAAAAGAACCACAAAAAAATTATCTTACTCGAGGAAGTATACTATAGTAGTAAGTATGTTACAAATTATTTTTGTGACATCGACTCATCTTCATAATAATATTGAACATCTACGATGAATTAACTATCGTAGAAATAAATACTTGTATCTTCGTAATTTAACTACTATAGTACGAAACGATATTTTTTAATCTTATACCATATATAATAATTTTATTTCTATAGGTTGATTCTAGATTGTATTTTTTTAAATTATCTGTCTCCTCGTTTGTACTATTACTCTTTACTCTTACTAATACTATTTGTAGGAAAAATAAAAACAATTGAAGATTCAAAAATAGACATCAATACTTTGAATAAAATCATCACACACTGCAGTGTTGAAACCCTTCACAATATATACATAAATATATAAAACCAAATTTTATTAGAATATATCTATCCGTTGCACGTTGTCATGACGAATACAATAATAAATTATAAAATTATAATATTATGGCAATGTACGATTATGTACAATACACGCAGATAGGTTAGGTTACCTAATTAATTAATTAATTTTACCTATTTTTTTAAGGTTTAGGTTAGGTTAGGTTAGGCTAACCTAACCTATACATGAATACAATAACTCACATCTCACAGATGGTCGCGATTCGCGAACGACAGAGGTTAACGTCAATCAATCATGACAATAATATACTATATGTATTTTTATAATAACATAACTAATAATTATCATATTTTGTGATTTAATTTTTAAGTGTCTTGTACTATTGTTGCTTAATATTTTTATTGAATTTTATAACGAATATAAGAAATAATTAATTTTAGTAATTTAAAAAGGAATTCAATAAAAATTACGGATTTTGGAAAATAAACTTGAGATTCTTAGCGTAACATATTATTATAATTTTTTTTTAATTAATATTATTAGAATTATAATAAAATTTCATTTTCAATCGGATCAAAATAACTATAATTTTAATCTAATGATGGATGGTAAATAATAGATAATGGCTTTTGCTATGATATACTACCTATAAATTATACTATGAAGCCGGTGGATTTGGGTGAGGGTCAAATCAACTAAAAAACCATTATTAGTAAAAATTATAAAATTATCGGGTACACTGCTGGTAAAAATATTCACTTCAAAGGTCTAAATTATTTTTATTGGATTTTTAGCGATTTGTGAAAAATTTAAGTACCACAAAAATAACAATATTCAACTCTGATCTATATAGATTATAAATAAAACAATACCACAATAATAATTTATGAAAATACGCCAACGATGACGAATGAAAATTAAAACGTTCAAACGACATTTATACGACTGCCGATCGTGGGTGAAACGATCATAATATAATGGAATCTCGCCATCTCGGCTACACATACAAACCGTTAAATTTCGCTATAATAGCTTTTAAATTAACGATCGTATTGTTTATTCTTGTTGATTCGCGTGTGTCATTAGAAGGGCTTTGTTACAACAATAATAACATGGTATACATAATTTGAACAAAATGGTTTGCTATGTATAGGGTTTGTTGGTGGTTCGGATTTTAATTATTTCTGCTCTCGCCACGGTCATTAACCCTTACATTCCTCGCGCTTACAATTATGACTTATGTATTGTTGTCTAATATTGTTATGGTTCTAAAATGTTGAATTTTGTCTTAAATAATTTCTTTTTCTTTTTCGTTATTATCATTTTATTTTATAACTGTTATTATTATTAGGAGGTAATTATATAGTTTTTTAGGTACATTTAAGGTACAAATTAAATATTATTGTTATTATATTTTTATAAAAATCAGACTTTGAGACATCGTTACCTTAGCTTGGAAAAAATAAATAAAAAAATACTTCGTCATTTCTTAAATTAATATAAAAAATTCAACCCCATTTTTTTTTTCGTTCGATATTAACGAAAAGCCTCGTGACAGCGAGTCGAAATAACAATATCTTATTTTGTCGGTAAGGAACGTGTGGTTAAGTGAAAATTTGACACGACAATATGGCGACTGTTATTATAATGATGTTAAAACTTTTGACAGATTTTTGCGAATATAGGTATCACAACAGTTTTCTTGAATGAAAATAAATAGTGTAAAATTAGGAAATTAAGAAATTAGGAAAATCAAATTGTTTTTGTTTTATTTGTGTGTAGGTAGTAAACAGGTTATGAGAACCGATATAACATAACTGATATTAAAATAAAATAAATTAAAAATGTTAAGTGTCAATACTAATTAAGTGTACAATTCGATAAAAAGAGGATAAATCTAGCGCTATTAAACCTAAATAAATAACTAAAACAATGAATTCTAAAAGATATTTAATTTACAGTTCAACAAAATTATTGAATGAAGAACAAGACTTCAAATTTATATAAATATAAATTCTGGACGTTGAAATGCATGAACCTATTGAATTTACTTTAATGTGGATTATTATTTTTTGTGTATGTGTATCGATTTAAAGTTTTAAAAAATGTTTCAATTTTTAACTTTTGGCTGGAGTTTTTGTGAGGTTAAAATTGATAATTCCCAGTATTTTTCAAAATATTCAGGAAAATAAAAATTTAAAAATACATATTTTTTTATGCCAAATCTATTTTTATAAAATCGAATTTTGTTTGGTTTTGGCTTAACTTAAAAATGATTTATCGTAAGTACTTGAAATTTTTACTAAATGTTTGAGTCAGAAATTTCTCAACTTGATAAAAAGTTCCAAATATTTTTACGCTTTTTAAAGTTTATAAAAATACTTGAGGATTCCTGTTTTTTTGTTTTTATTTTATTTTTGTGTGGCCTACTCAATATGTCGAAGTACACTCGACTCCTACTGTACAGAGCATAGCCAACTTATTAAAGAACCCGGACCAAATATTTCCCATCTCGATGAATTTTATTGTATAATATTTTACACGTTGTAGTGGTAAGAAAGCAACGGCTTAGGATTAAAAAAAATCTATACATATATATTTATTTAAGACAAAAGACACAATTTTTAATTTACTAAGATCATTGTTTACTGCGATATATCGTATTAGATAAGTGCTTGACGGTTTTAAAACGTGCTTTATAGAGCGTGTTTTTTAAAAACACTCTACCGAAAAACGTGTTTTGGACAGTGGGGCTATACTGCAACATCAGTAACAGTATACTATAGGTATAGTGTTTTAAAACACACTTTACGCACAGACTTGGCCAATATATTATTATATAACTGCGCAGCGGCAGCTTCGACGTAAACAATGGTGTTACCACGGTCAGGTGGGTGACTATTGGGGGAAATCTGATCAAATAAATTTCTGTTGTTCGCAAAGATGTTTTATTCGCTACACACCGCCTCCCCCCACACTCTTTCAACCATGTCAGCACAATTGCACCTACCCTATTTAGGGAATATATATTCAATATTATGATGTTTTCGGATTTGTCTTTTCGTTTTCCGAATCGACATTGTGTTTAAGTGCTCCACGTACAATGGAAACCGCAGACGCTCGACTAGCCAATAAAATAGTAAATATCCATAACACAATACGATGCACGAACATACTATAGCGACCATTGTGTACGTGGACAAATGAACGGTGTGACATTGTGTGGTTGAAAAAGGATAATAGCATATATTATTATTACATTATTGTTCTTGTTATACTATTATTTCTAAGCACACAAAAATTGTCATATCTTATGAGGTAGTACGATAAACACACGCACATACTGTATAATATACTATTACACATGCAATTAGTCTTTTCCAAACTGTATCTGCCTCTGTTTGTCTCTTCATATAAAATAACCAGTTCAAATGTCCACCCCTTCATCATACCATCTTCGAATTAAATCTAATACTCGTGTAGATCTATTATTGTTCTCCTCTATTGAAATCCTAACGATAAACTCACGAACAATGCTCCTGGTGGTCAATCGCATTCATATTATCAAAAACGGTTAATATATCTCATTCGCATTACTGCTATCTAATAAAACTCCATGGTGGACAGTTTAAAAATAAAGTTTTAAATCTGAGGATAAACGATTCTTGTAATAAAGTTCCTTTAATAATCATATCTTTTAAACTAAGTAAAATAAGGCTGAAGCTTTATATCACATTTTATCCTTACGTAATAATAGAATATGCGTTTTATGTTTTTTACATTACAATAAAACCTTCAATTTGCAATATCCTACATATTTTCACTAGTGCCGTCATGTGCACGATAATCCTATTGAAAAATATGTAATGATATGCTCACATATCATAATTGTATATTTCTTAGTTATCCAATAAAATAAATAACAGTTAAGTTGTCGCACGCAAATAACCATTAAACCCCAATAAATTTATTTAATCACTGATGGAAGGAACGATCTGCATTGTTTGGTCACGTAAGAACCCAGACGTAGTTGTGACAATGTGTCGCCGTACGTTTGATCTATTTTGTGTGCCTGCGTGCCGCTAGAGACAAGGGATGGCCCAATGAGGGCCTCTGCTACCAAGGATAATCGTAAATCTTTAGAAAACGCAGAGGCCTTTGATGGAACCGCCTGCGACCCTGGCTGACTTGACCAAGTCGTCTCCTCTCAACAGTGCATGAGCACCATCCCACAATAAAACAACCTCAATAGTGCAAGAGCACCAGTAAAAACTCTTCGACACCAGACATTGCAAGCAACAGCTGGACCGTTTCCTTTTTAAATCGAAATTTAACAGTGTTGTTTTTCTTTCTGAGTGTTTAATAAAAAACCTTTATTTATCTTATTACGTCAACTGCGCATTCACACACAGCTGCGGATAAGGTAAGGTGCATGCGCATCAATATTCATATATTTATAAAATTGTATATATTATATTGTATTTATTAAATTTTTTATAATTTAATAATTAATATTTTATTATGACGGTGTACTTGATCGTTCTCGAATCACGACCTCGAGAACCCTCCGACGATCAGGAGGAAGGTAATAGCGCAATTTTAATATTTATATCTGGTAGCTTATTCTCCAGCTCTTACAAGAGTAGAGAACAATACAGATCCTTTAGTGTAACTTATAAATCAAGCAAACTCCCTTTTATTTCTAATATCATCCACTAATTAATATAACTATTGGCAAGAGCCTTAGTTGTATTTATTAGTTGTATTAATCTTAGTTATTTTACTATATTTTATTTTTGCATTATTACAAATACAAAAGTAGTTGCCAAATTAATCGTTTTAGTTGGTTGTTACAGGATGTAGTGGTGCAATAAGCACCATAGGCAGATGATTCGATTTTATAACACAAAACACATCAGAAAAAAATTTTGATTCATTTTAGTGGTTTTAATAATTTCCATGAGAAGATTTAAATAAAAAAGTATATCTCTATTAAGATTAAATAACAAAACTGACTAAATTATATTAGCACATTAGTTTGGAGTTAAAAATTGTAGAGACATTTTTAAAAGCAGAACAAGTAGAACAACCGACATAGTATATTCAATACACGTATTTGAACTGAATTTCCATTATCATGCAATAGTGGGCGTGGCCAACATCAATCAATTTTTTCTCCGACATACCATATTAATAATATAATAATTTGCATTTCAGTGATACAATTATTTATTTTTATGATCACACGGCGTTCCGGATAGGCATTTTAGCTACACCAATGTCGTGTGTTCATTTTTCCGACACCTATCATTATATGTATATATATTTTTTTTTTCGTATAAAAATGTCATTTATTTATGAAAAATTACAATCTATACGATAAATGGTACAACAAGTAAATGTGAATGTAATAATCAAAAAGAGGTGGTGAGAAGAAAGCAATGAATAGAATTGTCACATTAGAAATTTCTACATGGAAGGTAAATTAGGGAGAGATAGTAATTAACATGATTAACTTTGATGTGCATTGAGAAGATTTTTGGGCTATTCACGTTTGAGTCGTCTGGCTGGGTGGTCTAGAAGAGCATTGGTATGAAGTTGAGCGATGATGGTATTTGAGTGATGTTCCATGCTGGAGTGCAGGCGAGGATAGTATTTGATAGCTGTTTGTTTAATGCTGGGGATTTTGGAGTTCATTATATTATAGAGCAACATTTTTGACGTACTAAGGAGCTTTAGCAATCATCCGGAGGCAGATGGCTTGAAAAGCTTGTATGATTCATATTATATTCGATGGTTTAGCGGTACCCTAAAGAATGATTCCATATGACCAGATAGGTTGCAGTAGGGATTTGTAGAGTAGTAGACTGTTGGAGTAGTACATATTAGATTTCATGAGAGTCCTAAGGATGTGTAGGCGGCTGTTTAGTTGTTTACGTTTGGTTTTGAGGTGGGTCCCCTGGTGAGCCTTCTGTCGAACAGTAGACCGAGATATTTGACTTCATTTGTGTGAGGAATGATTGCGTTCTCGAAATCATTATATTATAATTTATTATATTGCCACCATAATATTGATATAACTACACTTATATTATAACTATAGTAGTATATAATTTATAATAATACGAGTCTTGACAATCAACCCAACGCATACATAGTTCAAAAGTAAACAATAACTTCTTCCAAGCCAAATATTACTACACACTCATACATGTATTATGTAACATATTTTAATATTTAATTTTGTAATATTATAAACAAAGGCATTCAAATGTTATTTAGTTCTAAAAATATCTTCATCTTTATTATACGAGTGTATTGCGTACCAGACATATCACATATTTTTTTTTAATCATCAGTCGGCGGAGGTCTTTAAAATTTTAATCGGGATGATGATTTTTATAAATATCATTTTTTACATAGCCTGAATCGAACGTATTGTATATCATACGATTCACATGAGAGAAAAAAATATTTTAATTTTTCTACAAAGCCACTTGAACGCTATACCTAGTAAAACGAGTAAGTATTATTTGAAACTTATTCAAGGGCTTACAACAACATAACCATAAAATATTGTATTATATTTTGCAGGTATATATTACTATTATTATTATCGTGGTAATCACCAGATTATATTATTTAATATGTTATAAAGTTTATAATATAAACAGCCTTTATAATTCAACTTAAAAAATGATGAAGAATACGTAGCCGCATATCATATAGCAGATTCATAGAGTGTTATAAATTATAATATTAAACCATACATAACACACATAACAAAATCGGAATCTTATATGTCGAGCGATTACTTCGTTTTAGAAAATACATCACATCAAAAATGTCCTTAATATCATAAATTTATTATTATTATTGTTGTTCTTGTTCTTGTCGTTGTTTCTATTATTATTATCATCATCTACTATTATTATTACTATTAAACCGTCCAACACACTACGCTGGCAGTGCGGTGGTCCTCGCGGCCATGATAATGATTACTATTGCACGCGAATAAATTGACGGACGCTTACGTTTACGACACGGTAATTACACAGCAATAACTGTACACAACGAAGTTGCACGCGTAAACATTTACCCGTACGCGCATTATAATAATAATAATATTGCACACGCACAAAACATTATGATGATATTGCACTATGCACTATTGTGTATAATATACAGAGTGATTCAATGATCACGTTCATATTCATATCACTTATTTAATCGTTAGTTTATTCAAATTCTTATCTTTAAAATCTTCGGGTCGTGATATTATTATAGACCATATTTTTTGTGACACTGGGGATTGAACCATTTTTTGCTGATATCAAATAGGAATAATATTAGAATATTATTTTATAGAATAGGCTACCTGCTACAAACTTTAAAAATTTCATTAGAACATAGATTAAGAAAAATATTTTGTTGTTTTTACTATATCCAATATCCATGAAATACAAAAAATTATTTGTTAAAAACCGTAAATCTCTGTAATAGAAATACTAAAAAAAAAACACAAAATCAATTTTTACAAAAACAGGATTTACGTAAAAATTACGTTTTTCCTAATTATTTTACTTTTACATCCAAGATTCAAATAAGATCTTATTTTCTACCAAAAATCACCTTCAAAGTTCTAGTTTGAAGCATTTTTAGTGTGGTGACAAGGACAAGAAAAAAAATAAGATGTTGTAAATTCCACATATTTGGCACTTTGCTTAAAATCCAAAAAGAAGGTTTTCGTTTTAAAATAATGAAATATGTATCACCACAAAACCCTATCAAGAAAACCGAAGTATTTATTAAAAAATATATTTTTCTATTCAATGTTTATCCTTTACAATGAAAATCTATGAATCTTAATTAATATATTATTGTCAACAAATATAACTATCGCCACGAAAACCTTACGAAAAATTGTTCAGAAGCATTTAATCGTATATCCAGCCCAAAAATAATATAGCTTTTAAGTTAGTTAACTCAGAAAATTCGAAAACAGTTTTTGTAATATTGATGCATACTTTTTATGGTTAAAAAATAAAATCTTAGTTATTATGTTATGATGAAACACTCTGTATATCATTCCTATAAGTCAGTTGTATATACGAACGCCGGTGGTCAAGTTTAACGACCACCGTGGACGAGCACTGAGCAGCTGTCGGAGTGGTTAAAATTTTGAACGATAATTACATGGTATGATAATTATTATAGTCGAACAATCATTCACGCGATTTAGTTGTTTTGTCTAAGATCACGATAATGCAACTAGGTTTTGAACTGAACGGTCTGAAATCTCAGTGAATTCTATAAAATATTATTACTTTTATTGTTGTTGCGGTGGTACAATTACGTCGAGTGGTTCATACTACAGAAAAAGTGATCGAGAAAATACAGAAAACCTGAGGAGGTACCTAACTTTATTTTATAGGTTAGGTATATTTAGCGAGGGTCGCCTTAGCTGGGTCCCGTAAAAAAGGTATACACGAATATCGTTCCAAAAAATATAGGTCAATTAAAAAATTGTTTATCAAATGTAATAAAAAGGTAAATAAATGTTAAATAAATTAGATAGACCTAATCAAAATCAATATAGTGTATAATATAATAAATAAATAAATAATTATAATTATAAGAATGTTGTTAATCAAAATTTCATTCAAAAATTAGGTTTATATTTATTAGATAAACTTTTTACAAAATCTAACCTTGTTATTTTATTTTCACCAAATAAAATATTATTTTGGTGTTCTTTCCTATATCAACGCATAGAAATTAGTAAATTTTTTATTAACATTATTCTATCGGTTTGAATTATCTTTAAAACATCTAAAAACGTATAAATATTTGGATGATACTGAATTAAGTATTTTTATCAGCTTGGTAAATCCAGAACATTGCAAAACTAAAATATGATAATATATACACATAAATATAATATAAAACTTTACTGATAATCGATATACAGGGTGTGCCGTGAGGATTTACCCATTGCAATATCTTCCGAAATAATGGTGATATCGAAATTCTGGTTTTGTAATAAGACTCACAGGGATCAGAACTACAATTGTTTCATATTTTAATTGATTTTAACGTTTTGGTTAAAAAGTTATAAAATATATTTTTTTATTTAATTATTTCCAAAAAAAATTAAAGACAGCCATTTCGTAGAGTTTATTTTCCTGAAGATATTGACGTTTCAACATTTTACTTTCATCCGTTTCCTGATTTTTAATACTTTTTTAGTTTCGAGAAAAATTGCGAATTATTTAACACCGTAATGTTATCGAGCAAGTAACCCACCGCGCCGCGCGCATTCCTATACAGCCGTCCGAATACCTTCCGTGTTCCTAATAGTTATAAACTATAATCATATTTTATTTCTTCAAAACCAGAAAAAATATTAAAAATCAGGAAATTAATGAAAATAAAATTTTGAAACGTCAATATTTTCAGAAAAATAAACCCTACAAAATGGCTATCTTTAATATTTTTGGAAATAATTAAATAAAAAAATATATATTTTTTACATTTTTTACAAAAACATTAAAATAAATTTAAAAATGAAACAATTGTAGTTCGTATCCCTCTGAATCTTATTATAAAACCAGAATTTTAATATTTCCATTATTTCGTGAGATATCGCAATGGGTAAATCCTCGCGGGGCACCCTGTATAGTAGGTAAAGGTAAAATAGAAGTCGTGTTTTATTGTTCACAATGGTGATGAACGAACTTGCTTATTATTGTTTATCAATCAGGAATCGGTAATAAAATCCATCCATTATCGTAATTTACATTATAATTGAAACATTATATCATAGCCCAGGCTCCCTTACAATTAATATGATACCTCGGAGAACCACTGAAAACGAAATAAAATTTCTACTACCTAACCAATATAGTTGGGACGCAATTCATAAATATAATTTTTACGAGACGCAACTAAGGTATCCCAATCTATCGTATGTATTATTATGGACATTTTATTTACGATACCACTCGTTTTGCTCCAACCAATGTAAAGTTGTATTTTACTTGACGTATGCACAAAATTAACTTAACTGTTGTAGTTTACTTAATATTATAATATTTTTTTTATTTTACGCATATGGTTGTTATTATTATTATTATTATTATTTTATTGATCTCAAGAACCCAAGATCTGTATCCATTAGTTATACTAATTACAGTTATAATAGGTGCATTTATAAGGATGATGTATTTGAATTACAATAATAGAGTGACAATATTAGTTATAGTTCGGATAGTAAATTACGTACAGTATTTACAATATTTAAGCATGTAGTAATAAAATAAGATTTAGATATACATATATAATTCAACATAGCATACGAAGGGTAGATAAATATTATTATTATCATAATCATCACTCAAATCACGGGCCACTTATAGAATATGACTTACACTAATTCTGATATATTTAATAATAAATATAAGTATATACCGACAAAATTGTTTGGAATAAACTTTGGTATTCTGTAAAATATTACGTAACGTATGTTTTTGAGTTAGTTTAATTTTTTTTGAGAAATGTCTTTCGTATGATAAACACACAGAACTCTACTCGTACGGGTTGAATCTTAATAAAGAGACATCCAGAAAATTGTTTTCCAGTGATATTTTTTTCGTATTGGATTTGATTAAATTTGAATTAGTATTCTTGCGACATAAATATTGCATATACCCAAAAGAATGTAATTTCGTGTATAGTGCATTATTATACATAAATTTAACTTTTAATATCGAGTTAAAAAACAGTAAAATCCACGTGACAAAATAACCCCTTTTAGTACAAAAATAAATGTAAAATACCTACACGCTATCACCACCTTTCACACTTCAATTTGTTTCCACGTTATCATGTTGTTCCTAATTAACAGCCTAAGACATTTTTTTCTAGTACTTATATGAGCATAAGCATAACATTCTAAAGTGACCATTACGTAAAAGTTTATTATATGTACTGAGAATGTAAATTTGCAATGCAATTTTAATTTAGCTACATGCTACATCTTTAAAAAAATATTAATTATTTTTAATTATTAGTCTGTTTTAACGTCATGTGTTTGTAAAAATTTACTGTTTTATCATTATAAAAAAAATAAAATGTTATTGTTTATTAATAAATAATGATATTTGAGAAAAATAAAATTGTTGTAAAATATTAATATGTATCTATATATCATACACCACAATAATCGTGCAATTTTAATTGGCCGATAAATATATTTATAATCACTCAACAAACACCATATTATCTTTTACCAATCTTTAATTAGTGATAGGTTTGTAGGATTGTGAAAGCTACAGAAGAATCTGCAATGAATAATATTATAATCTGTTCGTCTGCAAAATCTCAGATAATGTATAAATATTATACAAGATTGAAGGAAGATTAAACTATGTGGAATACCCAATTGTTATGAATTAATTTGAGAAAAATATAGCTTTTTGTTTTCAAATTGAGAATTTCTCATAGATTTTTCAAATACAACATATTATATAAATGTAAATTGTGTACACTTATATTTTATTACATACAGTCAATTCTATTTTTTATTTTTTTTTTTTTTTACTAAGCTCATTATTATACGGTTATAATAATTCTAGGTTTAATGTACTTATTTAATTTCATTAAAATCTTAAGTATCGCTAGTACTAAAAACAAAAAAGTGCAGTTAATTTACCTTGGTATCACATCTATGTTGATTATGGAATGATTGACCGAGTATGATCATCTTCATTTTATACTTCATAGATCATCAAATGTAATGATTAAATAAATTTTTCTGTAGTAAACAACGTTGTTTTTTTAATCGATGATCAAATATTGTAATCTAAATTAATAAACTGATACAATTTAAAAAAAATGTAATGCATGTAAATCAGATTTAAAATCGTGTAATTCTTAATCCATTTACTTAATTTATATGCCAAAGATAAAAATTCGTTTTACATAAAATACAAAACATGTAATTTTTAATCTAGTAAATATTATACTCAGAAAACTTTTATAAATTAAAAAATTATAGAAGATACTTTAATAAAAAAAAATGCAATAGGCAATTAATCATCATTGCTCTCATAATATATAACCATCGACAATTTTTCGAAATAAAATTATATAATACCAAAACTACTTTTTTGAATTTTAATCTATGTGCAATACAATTTTAAAAGAAAATCAACTACTAGAAAATGTATTTACGGTAAGAAAAATGAGGTACTTGTATGAAAAAATTATATTTGTATAAGAAAAAAATTAGAGTGTTTACTGGTTATTATATTTGTAAAATCACCCTATGTGTATATTTTAAAAGTGTATTTGAAACGACATAAAACATTATTATCAAATCTATAATGGGCCAGTTTTTTAATTTATTACTATCATTATTATTCTAATCAAATACATTTGGTTAATTTTGGTTCAAATCAACAACTCAAATGAGTCAACCTGCAAAGTGGAGCACACTTCAAACTTTGTTATATTTGGGTCTAATATTTCGTTACTGAAAGTTAAACATCATTAATTTTATAAGGGCCGATTGTGTTAAAAACGCACTCATACATTTTACATGTATTTTGTACACATAACATAAATACATCTCTATTTTTACAAATATTCCATACACTTGGACATCATATAATCATTTAAGTGAATATAAACAATAATAACATAATAACTGGGCATACTATAAATCACCTACGTATATTTATCACGTTTTTTTTTTTTTATACAGAGTTCAATATTATTATTATTATTAGTGAGTTTGTAATCAGCTATTGAAATATTTGTATAATAGTGTACGTTTGGACAATAGTCTTCTAGATATTTCACAAACTACATTATTTAGATTCGAATATTTCGGATAAATATCTAAACTACATTAATCGAGGGCATCGGTGTATTATATTATATATGAAATGGTATTATGTACGTTGACATATTCAATTATTAGTACAGAAATAAATTGCGTTCTGCCCTGTCGACTATTATAATAATGCATACGATAAATTGTCATTTGCTCATACGGCGTATAATATAGTATTATATTTGTTCCAGATCTTTGATCCGTTACATTTTCGAATGGAGGAAGAAAGCGTTGTTTTCATAGCATAATTAATATACATACTATATTTATATTACGTTTAAATGGGACTAAAATAGTGAATTGTATTTGTTTTTAACAAGCATTCAAGATACCAAACAATTGCAATAGCTTCCATTTTCAGAGTCATTCGAAAGGATTAAAGTTGACAGATACTAATATATAATAAACTAGGTAGATTACAAACACAAACGTGTAATATATGTAAATAACTTTCTGTAAGTACGTTTATTTTGGTGTAATTTAATATGATTAAACGTGATCTTGAAATATTTATATTTTTTCTTAAAATAAAGATTAAGAGATAATTTGGAGTATAACTTTATTTTTTTTTTTTTTTTTATTGAAAGCGTTTATTTTAATGTTGTATCGAAGTTTATGACTAAACAAATTAAGTTTAATCATTTGCTTATACCGTCGCAACAACAATCAATTTCATTGGCACACCATGGTCCGAAATACCTTTATAATATAAGTAATAACCTTAAAGTTTAAAACAAATTTTAAGCACTCACATTGAATAACGTATGCGATTTAAAGGAAATACCCAATTAACTGAAAAACAATTAAAACGGTTATCGATGCGCATGAACATAATCGGGTATTAAAAATAATCGTAAACGTGTCACGTTTACGTTTACCCTTTGCTATGATTTACTTAATGCCAACAATTATTTACAGAGTTGGCGTGTGCCTAAAACTTTGATTTTCGTCATACATGCTGCTATAATTTTATTTTTTAAACACGCGTTTAGTACCATCGTTTTTCAATTAGTAGTTTTTAACATTTTTAATAATTTAAAGTATCATTTAATGAAAAGTTAGTACCTACTTAATATCATTAGAAACTAAAATATTTTAATTTTTTTGGATTACCTACCATATTTTTTAAGCTTATAGTTTTTATTTTTAAATAAAATGCACTTTTTTGTAATATTCATTTACAATTCGAATAATTACTTCAGATAATAAAAAATAGAAAACCAATTTGAGAATTCAGAAAATTGTGTTAAATGAACAATACCTAAATATTATACAGCCAAAAAACTATATTGTTCAAAAGTACTTCAAACGATGCGACTAAACAAATAATAACAAATAATGTAGGTTCATCTACTATGAAGTGTGGATTAAACCTATAAAAATCAAAATAATTATTTATGTATTGATTTTTATAAAACTAATAATAAAATACAGTATAAATGTCCTTTATTGTAACCTTACTAAAAAGTAGAGAATTTACTTTATAAATGTTTATAATATAGGTAGATATAACCAATAAAAGTATTTACACAAATTCAAATCCAAACTTTTTATATAATTATATATATATATATATATATCAATTGAAAATAAAAATTCTCATAACTAAACACAAGTTTCAGGTTGTCTAAAGTCTAGAACGCCAAATATTTCATTACGGCATACTGTAATAAAAACGGATTTCTCGTATATACGACACTCTCGACGAATTTTAACTTGTGTTTAGTAAAATGTTTGGAATTCACGAAATAAATATTTAAAACGAATTCATTCATATATTTTCATAAAAAAGGAGTTAAAGTGGGGTGAATCGAGTTTAAAGAAAATAAATAAATTCGTTTCGTTTCATTCATATTTCTGAGAAATGTTCAAATATCGATTCATGATATTTTACTAACAACGACTTTATTTTAATTGTACTTTATCAAACAGGTTTTGTATTATTGAATAACCCAGTAAAACTTAAATCCTTTCACTAAGTAATCATGTTTTAAAACAACTGTGAAAACTGTACGACAACGCAGAAAAACATAGTACCATGGAAGAAACTAATTTGTTAGGTAACAATCTGAACGCGATACTATATTGCAATTTTGCGTCAGCAGTGTGATTATTTCCATCGTAACTTGTAACTCAATGCAAATAAAACCTATTCGAATAATATTTTATAACGCCTTTATAATAATATATAGAACACAGCGTAGTACATTATTCATTGATTTTTCACCCGCTTCTGTTGAGATATTTTTATTGTATTTTAAATGTTCACCATCTAAAAATATCACATTAAATAATTGTTTTACGCGTTTCGTATCACGCAACATATAGGTATAAGTAGGTATACACGTATACATGTACAAATGTGTGCGTCTAGTGGTATTCAAGACAAAAACAAAGTTTTAAAATGACTTAGCACCGCGCAGTTTGTTGTCATTGTCTTTCACACACGTGACACGACAAAAGCACGTTCGCATTAAAGCTGAAATCGTTAAGTGACTGTAAAGTGATTTTAGAGCTGTACTTAAAATTAAGGACGATGTAATGCCGTATTTATCTGCCTAACTCCTACTAAATCAGCTCGTACAAATAATTTTACCGAAATAATAAAAATGAAAATAAAATTAGAAACGATACGCACCGAAAAATATTAGTATTTTTCTACCTACGTTTTAGTAATAAAATTGCGGTTTCAATCAAAAAATCAGCATTTTATAACATATACTATGTAGTATGTAGATATGAATCAACAATATTGACTTTAACGAATTCATAATTATTAAGTTGCCACAATATAATACGATAATTTCACAGATATTATTGATATAGATTAAAGAAAAACAATAAGACAGCTAAATGTTTTAAAATTATTTAAATGGATATTGCATGCATACATTTTTAATTTGTGATTATGCACATGATTTTATTTTTCAAACTTATTAGTATAATTAAACTGTTTGCTGATCAGTTTTAATATTTTGTAAGTAATAATTTCAGTTAATTATTTTTCCATACAGGTAGAGCTTGAATTTGGAACAAAACCTGAGGGCGGACACTGATTTAAGTTCAGAAAGTAGCGTTTAATAACAGATAAATTATACAATTATCAACGGTGGACAAAGTATAACACGTAAAAAGTTAAATAACTAACACAACTACATTATAATTATTCTATTGTTAAGTGACTCATAGTATGTGACATTCTGACGTACGTTGCCGTAAATCCATCCGAAATTGGTTCTGCGATTACGTAAAATAATCAAATCATATAATATCATTATACCTACTGATTTATTTTATTTCTTACCATTAGTAATCATCATCGACGACGATTTTTTATTACAAAATTATGAAAATAAAATATATAGGACAAGTCAATAACTATGTATGTAGGCAACTTCTAGCTATAATATTATTGGAACAGTTGTCTGCCGTTAACGATATCTGTTTCCTTGGGAAAAATAACCATTACTTTGCTAGAAATTAATGAAAACAAAATCCTAATACACCATTCGAAATGGCATTTCCTGGGTGACAATTTTTTAGCATCCCTCAGTTAATTAAATTAATGTGAATACTGAAATCTACAAAACAATAAAAGCGGACTTGGTTCACCTGTACCTCCCACCTCCCTAATTTGAGCACTATATAAGCTCGATTAGATTGGTATTACTACAACTAAATACTGCTTTGACGAATTATTTATAGCAATAGGTTTCATTTTTAAATTATTATTTAACACATCAAAACACGGAAATTGATGATTTGAAAATTAAATAACATTTATCTTTACCATGATAGTATAGGTGTTAGTATGAATAGTATAAGTATATTAATATTTCTTACCTTTGTACAAAAGTTTTCCAAACTCGTTGGTGACCATTTGGAATTCTGAATTTGTTGTCTGTCCAATCTGGAAGGTTAAAACAAATGATTAAGAAGGCATACAATTATAAATTAATGAATGTTTATCAGTACTCACTTGGACCATAAGTGATACACCAACGATTCCTTGAGATTTCATTTGGGCTTCAGACATATTTGAATAAAGATCAGTGTTGTAACCATAAAGCTGAATCTAAACATCAAAACGATTTTTATTGATTATTAATTATAATAATAACCACGTTACACTTAAAACTTGAAACATTGTAATGCGATAGTATAATTTGTGCAGATGTAAATATTATCGTAATTTCATGTTTTTTTAAAGATGTTAAGTGAACCAAATAGAAAAATATGCACATAAGGAATATTTTAATGGTTCTCTAAAGAAGTGGCGATTACTGCCGAAATCCATGCTTATTGCCGTAACATTTTATTTATTTCGAAAAAAAATCCATTTTCATCAAATTCGAAGTAATAGGGATAGTATTTTTGGTGGAAGCGACAATATGAAAAATATATAAGCTGGCGTTAGTATCCCGTATGAAATGTCAAATACTATCTTAACATACATTATATATATATATATATATATATATATATATATATATATATATATATATATATTATATATAATATGTATATATTAATAAATGTATACAGACTTGTCCCGCAAGGATTTACCGATTACTATATCTCTTGAGATGATAAATATGTTTTTTTATTAGATTCACATAGACAAGGGCTACATGTATTTTACTTTTTAATTTAATTTAATTTTTTGATAAAAAAGTTTTTTAATTTTAATTTTTCAAAAAAATAAAGGCACATTGAGTTTATTTTGCTGAAAATATTGACCTTTCAATATTTTATTTTCATTAATTTCATGTTTTTTATAATTGTTTTTTACTTAATGGAGAAAACGTGAAAAACTGGTTTTTATCCGGGAAGCGAGTCAGCCTCTACGAATAATGGGTACATCCTCACGGGACACTCTGTATATATATCTATATTATGCTGTACAAAATTCACGTATATTAATCTCAGCATTCTCACTCATATATAACTTACACGAAATGTATGTTTTTGTCTACTTTCGTACACATAACTCTGAGTATAATTAAAAAAGAAAACAATTAAATACGGATTACTGCAGTTCAATTCTTCAATATAACAGTATTTAATAAATATTAAATACTAAATATTATAAACGTTTAATATATAAGCAGTAGCTAAATTGAATAGTCACTATTAAATAGGTACTTACGATATTATTATGTTTCTATATAACACAATTTGTACAGCTCATTATTTTATTAGATTATACATATAGTTTTTTTGTGAAAACTCAATGAAAGATGTCACCGAAAATATATAACTGTATGCTTGTGACAATAATAATCACAACTTTATTACATTTATTAAAATCCGCTTAAATATACAAATATCATTAAGAATAACATCAGAAGAATAAGAATATTGAATTGGTTATATTACTATTAATGAGTACATATAAATTATTCACGATTTCTAGAAACATTTATAAAAAATTGAAGTTGTACATTTCATGAGAAAGGAAAACAGAGCTACGGCTACAATGCCACATAATATTATTTTCTCATTGTAAATCAATATTGTTGAAATGTTGAATGTCACAATGTTCGAATAGTTTTTTGTCGTTACTATGCTGTTCGAATCTATTTCAAATTCAAGAGGGCTAAACAATGATACAGACGAATTTGCATAGTCGTATAAATCTAGTGAACACGTATTTTTTTGAATACTAAAATTTTTATTTTTTAATGCAATTCTTATCCGTTGTAGATCTATTTACATGATCAGTTGTATATTTTTAAAACATTTTTTTTTTAACGAGCACGTGCACTTTTCAAAAAGTTAACACGCATAAGTAATTTACCATTCAAACAAAAACTCGTATAGATATTTAAAAACTAGAGATTATCTTCTTTATAGAATTGAAAGTTAACTGTTAGCTTACAGCTAAAAGACGTATGCTTCATAATGTTCGATTTTTAGATCTTTTGAAAAAATGTGAATATGTCTTGACTATAAGTTTATGGTAGAATAAGATTTTTTCCGAAAATCGTGTTTAACGTTTGCTAAAAGAACACATATACTCAAAGAGCACTATTAGAGCACCATTAGGTTCAATGGCTGTCAAAGAGTAACCGGAACTGTTTACCCGGCTGGAAAAGGTAAGATCCTTTTTTTCATTGCCTCCATTAAATGCGTTTTTTTAAAAGTCTTACTTCCGAAAATGTTACTAAAACACTTGTGAAAACTCTACACCGCATTACATGATAGTCAAAGAGAACTATTTGCATTCACAATAATTATAATTACGATTTATATAGTCTGAATCACATGCCTGAAGTGTAAATAAATTACTAATCGATCAGATAGACAAACTTTTGTAAACAAAAAGGGGTACTCAAATTTACATGGAAATCATAACATAACCGATCAAACCTAGTGCAAGAAATATGGTGTATTTAAATAACACAATATTCTTTGGCTGGAAAAAAAATCGCGTGTCAATCCAAAATGATTTTTCCAAGTAAACGGAAATTTACACAGCATACGATAATTATATATGGCAAATTGACAACTTTATATTTATTTTACCAAAGAAATGACTAAATTTATTTTCATTTTTCCAGATAAGTACAATATATATATATTATATAAGTTTATATAGTTTAATGGTTTCTTAAACTATTGTAATTTCGTTTCCTTGGACATTTCTTTCAAAAGTCAACTATACCGTACGTGGAACGTCTACATCATCAATGCAATATTATTATTGTTGATTACGGCCGGTTGACACAGACACACACAGCTTTCACGAAGAAAAAAACAATTAACCAGTTAAATACAATTGTACACGAAATTTTCAAAAATGTAATAGTTGAAAATAATATTATGTCACTAGTCACGACATTATTTTACCTACCTAGTTACAATACTGCGTGGTAAGTAACAGTTATTTGTTCCTAAAAGAAACTACCTATACAAGATGCGTAATATGTACCTAGAACCTACTAACCTAACATGTTAGGTTTGTAAATGTATATTTTTAAATATAAATATGCTAGATACTGTAAAAAAGCTTTACAATAAAACTAGATTAAATACCACGTAAAAAAAAGTAATTAGTGTGTGACGGTTAGCAAACTCAAAAATGGCATATAATACCATTATATTATTTTACTCGTTGTTCGCATACATTCGAAACAACCGACTTCGTCGTACCAGTATATAAGGTACAACGGGTAGGTTATGGTATAGGTAATGGTTTTTTATAAGCTATCATGTTTTTTTTCCTCCGGCATTTTACTTGGCAGTTGACTATGGGCTACCCCGCTCGTGCGTCAGTTATCGTCGATCTAATCACTATAATATAATATATTTATATATACGGCTGGTGGTCACACAAATACACACTCACATGCACACTCGCGGTAATGGAGTGGGAAAAGAATCAACTCTCCGCTTCATTCTATATCATCGGTTCTGCCACCCGCCCATCTGTCATTCGCGTCTCGGCTACGTCGGCCTTTTGCGGCTTTTTTTCGTCTCCTCCGCACCACACAACGATCCATTCGTCTATCGCCCAAGTGCCTATTTCAGTTGTACGCCCACATACACACACACACGAGCTATAGCGTATATTCCTATTCCTTGGGGGGATTATTTTTTTAAAAAGCATTCGATTCGCCTCCAAGGGGGGTTTAAACGCGACAAGCAGCGGCGGCGGTACTCATCTCCATTTCGAGATTGAAATCGAAACCCAGCGGATTATAGCCTTTTGACAGCGCGGTAAACGCTTGCATGCGGATTCTTTCTGGGTGGTATTTGCAAGAGACGACGTACCACCACGCCGGACGAAAGAGGAAGGATGAGCATGTTTTGAAACGGCAATGGTATTGATACGGCGGTGGAGGGTGAAAGCGAAAAGATAAACACACTACACTGAATATAACATTATGCACGACGATCGTGCTAGTTAAATAGACGTTCTCCGGCGTGATATCCACATCATAATATTATATTTATATAAAGTCTATACTCTGCATCAGTGTATTTCTACAACGAATGTCACCATCAGGATAAACATAAAATATACCACGGTTGAGTGGCCCTAAATTAACATTTTCTTTAAAATTGTTTATTCAATAAATTAAATTATTTATTACTAAGAATTGTATTATTTTTCACGGTGTCTCTTGAATAGTCTACGTGCAAAATCTTACTTAGCATTATTTTTTTAACTCATCTTGGATCATGGGAAATAAGTGTAGATTTTTTCTGTCAGTTATGATACAATTGCTTACTTACTTTACTTGGTTATTAAACTTATAATTCCTCGTTTAATTACATAATGTAATTAACTTAATTTGTTTAATTGTTTGAATATAAAATATTTTTTTGTAACGAAATAAAATTATTACATTTAATTTATAAAACCGTCTATCTACGTTTGTATAAAATGTAATCTTCTAATTATTTAAGATCCTGTCTATGCTACTATAGCAACTAACTATTTTATACAACGGTATTATATTATAATGTAAACCATTTACCTGCGAGCTTACTTCACCATAAGCATATGTGTAATATACATATCATAATGTTTGTAGTTTAAACCTACCTGTTTGCTCGAGTTGTTCTGTTTTTATAATACATTATCGTTCTGCTTTAAACGCAATCCATTACGCGACATTTCGATACAGAAAAACGTCGAACTTTCACGAAAATGTATTATCATGATCTACTATAACGGGATATACTATACATTTGATAGTACCAATGGCAGTTGTTACTAAAATATAAATAATATATAATGTATAGATTAATACTCAATATTTTATATGTACACACGTTTCGCACGACTCGTAAAAACTTAACTTATACGAAACTTTTGGTTGATAATAGAATGTATAAAGAAAAATAATAATGTTGAAAACCTATTTCATATATATCTGATGGCATCTATAGTCGTAAACCTAACGTAAGTACCTATCAAAAAATAATAAAAGGACATTATCACGTATATGCCCAAAGAGAGAATAATTTGACGATCTATCGGGCACACTTTAATTACTCTAGCCCAGGCCCACTCATTCACTACACCAAATATATTATTTTCTTACTATGTATTAAAAAAATTATTTATGTATAAATTATTCTAAAAAATGTATTGACTTAATCTTAAAAAGATTAATTTATGATTAAATAAGTACTTAAAAAATGAAATATATATAACCCTAAAACAGGATACAACTATGGAATTTTTTTATAATATGCATGCATTCGATAGTTATTCATTTATATGTATAGCAGTGTTGGTGATTCTTGAATATGAAAACCAAAATAATAGCACAACATCAGTGAAGCAATCTACATACGTGCCTGCTTAGCACTTGCTAAGTTAAAGTAAATATAAGTTTTTTAAATAAACTAGAGTATAAGAATAAATTAAAATTCTGTATGTGTGTTTCAATGTTTGGCAATAAAAAAATTTGGAATTATTTATTTTTTCCGGGAGGGGTGCTGGGGAAATGCCAAAAACGAAAAAACTGATTTTTCAAGTATAACGGGTCTCGCACAAATTCTGGAAATAGCCGCGAAATTTCACACTAATGGCGGCGCATTAATGTTTGACCGAAAAAAAATGTTTAATTTAAAAAAAGGGGAGCTGGCAAAATGTTCGTTATTATTTTATATAATGTAAGTAATTGTATTTTTCTAAGCTGTACAATCAAAGTTAATATTCAATATTAATACTAATGTTAACAAACGATTTGATCAATACGGAAAATAAATAAAATAAAATTATAATAGACACATTAAGAGCACTCGTAATCAAACATCATAGTGAAATGTTCAAAACCGTAAAATATTTTTACCAAAATCAAAATTACTGACAAACGTTTGATTAAGAATGAAATTTCATATATTTTATATTATATTTATATGAATGTATATAATATTATATAATATACTATTATAATGTATAGATATTTCAGTTAATTAAAACAGAGTACCTTTCTCAATCGAAGAGTAAAGCAAATATAATTATCAGGTAAATTATCAAATATACGACCCTTACCATTATCCTAACAATCTTCACTGTGCCTCAGTATACCCTAAACCGAGCACATCGACCGATAATTGTAATCATCATCTAATATCGCTATAATAACACTATAAACTTAACGGGCACTTAAATCCCAATGTAAATAACATGTATAAAAACAATTTCCTCAGTTAATTACGTATCTAAAGAATATAGATGGTAGTTATTATAATAACGTGTTCATATATAGGACATGCCTACCTAACCTATTTAAATTATTTTGTGAAACAGTGAATATATATTATTTTAATATAAATTTTTTTTTTAATTATCCCGTGGCAACTAAGGCCATTGGGAAGGGGATAGTACTGTAGTTTTTATGGAACGGTAGGTTGGTTTTACACGTTGTTGAGAGTTTTGGCAGAATTTCTATTGGGGCACCCGTAGGTTTCTACGATGCCCCGGAGTGGGGGATGCCGGCACTTGTTCTCCGGACACCGTGACTTGCCCGGAGAAAAATGCCGCCCGATGTTCGAGGATCGAACCCGGTCCGGCTGAGCCACAGCCGCCGCGTTAGACCACTCGGCCACCTCGTCCCCCTTTTTAATATAAATTATAAGACTTTAAATCACTATCTAAGATTATTAATTAACTATCAGTATCTGAAAAGGTAGCGTAATATGATAAAACTATTAGAAGAAAAAATACGATAGTATCATAATAAAACATAAATCTACTATTATAGATATTAAGTGTTTTTTTTTCATAAAAAAATTCTATATTATGTTATCTGTAACATTGCTGAACAACTAAACAATAAGCCTAATTTATAAAATAGTAAAAAACAGACAGACGAAACTGAGGGAATAGGCCTCCCATCGAAGGTACTTCAATAGATGTTTAGTTAGAATAAAATAGTATAACAACATTTATAAGTGATGACATAATATGTACACTATATTTGTTATTTAAATTCATGTATTTTTATGAATCAGAAGATATTATAGAATTTATTTCTAAAAATCTTTTTTTTTGTAAATTAAAATATTTTTATTATGCTCTATTTACGTATTATATTAGTTTGTGTGTATGATTACTAATTCAGTTAATCATTATCTCAAATAATATAATTAGTTCATTATATTGCATAAATGTATAATATGATCAAATGTTATATTCTACAAAAAGCCAATTATTTACACATAAAAAATTTCAATCAATTGGTGTAAAAACGTCAATTCTCAAAACATTTCTTGCTGGTGTTTTTTGCAATGGCAAAAAACGTGGTTAGCGTGGAAAACGTGGTTGTTTAATTCGAATAAATTTAAAAAAAACTACAATTTTATTTAGACGAATCAAATCAAAATGCACATTTTTAATAATCATATAAAATTTTTTTAGTCAAAAACATAATATTGTATTTCAAAATGGTAAACTATATAATCGCTGTCAACGTTTTCTAAATAAAATAACACTAATTCATAAGTCGTCTCCTCACTCAAACGATTAGTTTATTATAAAATAAATTCTGTATATCAGTATATTTTTATCTGTAACTCAAACTCAATTAAATCAATTGTCCCGTATACTTTACATTGGTTGGCCGGCGTGTTGTATAGGCAATACCGATACAACTGCGTGTACGTCATATTAACGGTATTCTGGACTTTTCTCGACAAGCAAATCCAACATCTTTTTTGATTTAAAAGTATGCTACAACGGAGTGACTGTTAGTTATAGGGTCAATCGATTTAAAGGATTCTTTTATTTTTATAATATTTTTAAATTTGATGTTCAATTAATCGTGTAATAAATAATATTATTTCAAATCTTTGAACTACATTACAAACAGTTACTATTATTATTCGTTTTCCTAAACACTTGAAACTCACAATCACTGTAATAAATATGAAATTTGATAAATAAAATATAAATTGAAATGTATGTAATCATAATATATACTATTTAAACTATGTTATTAATGGCTGTGATATTTTCAATGGTTTTATTAATTTCTGAATAAGTAAAAAAAAGTCAAAATACTTGTAATTTAATTAAGTGTTTTAGAATTATACATATGAAACGATTTTAAAATTTCTTTGTACGAGTAGGTACTCTAACTATTTATAAAAAAATAAACAAAAACTATAATTAACATATATTTAACAAATGTGCTTTATAATATCAATTACTTATTCAAAATCGAATCATTAATTTATAGTTTTATTGTTTATATTAAAATTGGACCTAAATTACATAATACAGTATTATACATTTATAAATGATTTGCTTTGTAAAAATGTATTACAAAAGTATATAATTTATTCTATATTAAGCTAAGTTTCTCAGTCTAATGTTCCATTTTTTAAACGCTATTTAGAATATTTTAATTATTTTGACAACATCACGCATCTTCGACCGGTTAAGATAAAACTGTCACTGGGACAGAGCATCGTTAACATTTTGTCCCTCAAAAAGATATCATTTTACATTCAATTTATATTTGTGTTTAAATCGCATTAAAATGAGTTTTCACCGAAGTTGATTTATTGCTAATGGCATTTTATTTTTTTCTTATTATTATTTTATACGCATTCTGTTTACTTTAATGGTTCTTAGATGCACACCATCGTCATTCTTTATCGTTTCCATTTTTAATGGTAATAGAAGAAGTCAATTTAACTGGTCTATAAAAAAATATATATATATAAGTATATAAGAAACAGAAGAAAAAACGAAGGGTAACCCGATTAGAAGTTTACGAAGTGCTGATAAGCCAGTGCTGACAGTGATAAAGTGGTTTCAAGTGATTTATCAAGGATCCGAATTAATTAACGTATAACGCCCTATCGATTAGCATCGTCAATGACAAGGAGACCCAAGACGGTTACGTAATCTATTTATACCTGGAAATTATTTTGGTTTTATTTTAGACGTTTTTATTGAGACAATGCCATCTTGAACTATTAATGATACGAGAATTAACGAAGACTTTATGTAGATTATAATATTGTTCTAGCACAAATAATCAATATAAACTTGTATTGGTTTACGTGAGTATTATTATACATCAGGTATAATATGTCATCAAGACATTATTTTATCATTTAATTAGAACTAAATCAATTTAGTTGCAATTGAAAAGAAATTAGACTTATTAAATTATAACTGAGATTATTTAGGTTAAACATATAATATTATGTATACTAACTGGTTTTAATTCACCATTATAAAATAGCAGTTTGTTATGTTGTAAGTCAATTTTACACGAATTAGAAATATTGATTATGAGTGAAACTTGACTTATTTTAATATATTTATAATTGTTTTGGTTTTAATTATAATTCTTTAGTATAATATTAATTAATGATTAAGTATTTTTGCTTGTATAATATGATTATAGTGTTTAACAATTTTTTATATTTACCAAAATTCATAAAACTATCTAAATAATATAGAGTATCGTTTACCATAAAAAGTATAGTCCATCGTGAGTGATTTTTTTAATTCAGTTTAAGAGGTATGTATTTTAATTTAAGAAAACATATTATTTATTTTTCACTAAGTTAATTTTATTTTGAATTTTTATTTCAACGAGTAGGTTGTTAAAAGTTGGTTGACATAATTTTTTTAAAACAGAATTGCGAACATTATGTATTATCAGATATTATAAAAAAAAAAAAATATATTTAATCCAATTTACATTGGCAATGATGGCATAATATTAAGTGTCAGTTCTTACATTCATTTTTTATTTAAAAAAATTACTAAGTGTATTACTTTCTATCATATTGCTTGTAAAATAGATGTCTCAATGAATGAAAATTGACATTGTGTAATAATATGTGTCTTGTTGTTCAGATATAAAAAAATATATATATTTATTTTTGCATTTTCTTTGTTACAACTAAAGACCGAGTTGTTTTATTCCATTTGGAAACCTATCCCATCATATAAATAACTTTTAGAATTGTGTATGTAACCAAAAATAACTTGGACAGACGACTAACGACATTCATTTGCCAACTATGTACGAATAAAAGTACATTTATTTATGTAAAAGAAAAAAAAGCACAAAGGAAAAATTTGACATATTATATTTTTTTAAACACTTATGGTTGTATTAAAAAAAAGGTAAGCAATATCGTTATGTGTTTGCTGAATCAGACACAATGAAAATTATGCGTTTATATACACAGGTATTTGATATTAATAATTGCCATCGTTATGAGAAAATTGTTTTCCGTTTTGTCTGTAGTTGTCTGCTCAGTGATAATGATAACTAACAATGTCGTTTTCAATGAAACAGGCACATATTATAGTGTATGCATAATGAGACATATCTTTGTCATTTTATATGCAATTGTACACTTTGTTCCATAAAAATGACTTACAAGCTACAATTTACTTTTGCTGGGTATCGTAAAAATACCAACGGCTATTCGTTTAGAGTAGAGATATATCCTATATTCATGATACGTTTGTATTCAAATGCATTAAATAGCGATTTCGAAATAGGTTCACTAATTTCAGAGCTAAAGAATGAAAAATAATCTTCAACTATTGCAGTATCTACAGTAAATATAAACACGTATTATACATAATATATACCTAACCTATGTATATTTTTTATTTTTTTTTTTTGAGCGAAACTAAAACTACTTACATGGAATATATTAGCAAAAAATATTTTGTATACATTTGTATACATTTTAAGATAAATATGAAAATTTCCTAACGTATAAAACGTAAAATAACGATTGATGAACAATTTAAACAAAAAGTGCACGTTATGAATAAACTGGTAACAATTAATATTAACTGACATTATTAATTAATCACACGCTTTTTGTGTCGTTCTAAATTTTAATTTTAATTTGTTTTTCTATAATTTTAGGTTCTGATAATTAAATATCATACAGTTACTGTCGTCACTAAATACCATGTAGGTACGTATCTCTTAAAGGAAATTAATGTATACTTACATACAATGTTTCAGACTTATAGATTATCATTTATTTAGTTTTAAATTTTCTTCCATATTGATTTTATATCGTTATTGTAACCCGAGGGAAGCTTGCCGTTTAAATCCTAACGACTCAGTTTACCTTTTTTCTGTTTTCGTTATTTATACAGCTATATTATTTCAAATTTATCACTTAAAGACAACCGGAAAAGAAATTACCACTTCATTAAAATAAACATCCCACAATGTAAATCAATAACCATAATATTTATGTATACAATTATATTAATGACTCACAAACGAGTACATTTTAAACTTCTGCAAATAAATTTATAAACAAAATACGAACAAAATAATCGTCTTTTAACAAATAAATTAACATGATTTATACATATTATATATATTATATACATATTATATATGTATATATCCAGTTTAATATAATTATAGCGGTTTACAAAATAAACGTATAATGGTATATTGTGCTCAATAACGCAATGTTGTTGGATGCATCTTTTAGAAATAATTAGACATACCTAACTATTTGGAATGTTATTATAGTACCAAATACAGATCTATATATGTTTGAATACATATTTTTCCAATAACGTGTCCGTATAAATTGTGATGTTCTAAATCTCGTAATAAAAAAAAATTGTATTTCCAAATAACAATATGTTTGTTATTTTAAAAGGTGATACAATAAACACAGGCGTCATTTGGAGAAATCATTGTACGAAAACACTCATAAGAATGAAACTAACTATCTATGTCGATGTAGCTTTTCTTAATAAAAACTAAATTATCGAATAAAATCATACACCAATGTATCGATTATATGGTGAACGAATAACGATACAATAAGTACCTATTTAATTTTTTTTGTTTCATTCTTATTTAAAAGTATTATGTTTATTTAAATTAAAATGATAAAATAACTATATAATTTATACTTAACGCGAATGATGAAAAGGAAAATATTCATAAAAATAGTTTATCAACAGAGAAAAATTCATTTTTTTTAAATCTGGTTTATAACACAGTGAAAAGAATTGTGTAGGTAGTGCAAAATAAAATAAGGAACGTTATATTATATACAGACTTGGTATCATATTATTTTTCATATTTTATTCTTCATCTTTAAAAATACCTATACTAAATAAACCTAGGAATAAATTCGGCATGCAGAAGCAAATTACCATCATCAAAATATTGTTGTATACAGTAATAACGTACAATATGACAATTGTAGATGCATTAAATAATAAAGAAACAACTAACGGTTTTAAAAATAAAACTTGAAATTAGTCGATATGTTCATACAATCGTTGAAAATCTAATTGCATATTAAGAGTTTGATAAAAATATAATTAGATCAATTGTGTTTAAAAGTAACTATAATTATCAAAGAAGCAAAACATATTAAACAGGTATATCGACATAAATCGAAGGGATGCTTGGCAGTCTAAGTCCTTCCCCCCACTCACATCAATGTTAAAAATTTTAATCTCCTCCCTGAAATTGTAAAATATTTCACCAAATTTCCAATTTTCATACTTAATAAAGTCATTGAACATAATATAAAAGTTAATCATTTTTAAGAAAATTATACTTACAGATAAAAAAGTTTGGAGGTGTTTTTAGTGCACATTGCCTAACAATTGTATTAAATGCCATACGATTTCATTTAATACGCATGTATTAAATTATTATTATAGGTATATGTGGGTTTATTATCGTGAAATACCATATTATTATGTTTATTTTACTCAAACTCATCATTATTTTGAAAATTGGATTCCACAATACGTTTTCTCATGTAGCTTTTATATTGTTCAGATTTTACGATATACGGAAACAACATTCCACATGGTGGTAATGCGTTCCACATAGAAATTGAATTTATACAAGTTCCGGCACGACTATTGGAAAATTATTCAAATGTGACAGAATATTCGATGAAGGGAGAAACGCATTCGAACGATTATGTACGTAAACAGATCTATACGGCATATTTTGACGAATTTCCGCGTAAAATTAAATTCAGGAAGTTAAAATAAAACGAACGATCTATCATTACACCATTTCTATATACACGATCATGACATCAAGATCGAATCACTTGTAGTTTTGAAATACTACAAATTTATAACTCAACCATTTCCCGGTTAATAAATTATCTATTTCGAAAGCTATAGATACATTTGAAGTATTGGGATGCGTAATGAACTGGTCGGATTAAACAATAACACATTATATGCGTGCCTGAGGTAAGACATACGTTATAAGTTTTTTTTCAATCAAAACCGCTTACATAGGTACTGAAAACTTTTGAAACAGAACTGTAATATATTTGGAATAGCGTTAGGCACAACAAACATTGAGTCTTGGACAAACATTATCAAACGGATACGAATCTAGAAATTGGTATTAACAAAGATATATATGAAAAAAATCATGTTAATAATGAATTTAAGAAGAAAAAAATGACGAAAATGGATACCAATAAATTGATCTATAAAAATTTAAAATCATATTTTTAATTTTAGAGTATAATATTATATAATATAGGTACTAAAATAATATGTTCCATACATTATTATTTTTTTTTTTAGGAACCAGAAAGTAATAATAAATGGAAAATACTAGGTAGCGAATGACTATAAAAAAAGTTAACATATTGTAGTGAAATTTAGGGACTCTAAGACATACACTTCATTTATGAAAAACTCAGAACCCTTAAATGTTTATTAATTACCTACTTTAAAAGTTTCAATAGTTTTGAAATATGAACCGGTATTTCTATTGTACGTAAATTTAATATCTTCCAGTTAATTTAAAAAATAATACGCTAATTTTCTGTAAAAAGTGTTTAAAAAAAAAGAAGTTAAAAAAGTTTTTAAAAAAGTGGAAAATAATATTATCTGTGTATACTAAATTTTTTTATTAGATAAAATTTACTATAAACAGATAAAAACCGATATTGGATACCGGTTAAAACAGTTGAAACTCGAAATAGATTTCGAAACAGAAAACGAAATCAGAAAATAATATTTTCGTTTTCAAGCACTATCCTTATCTAGAATATTGTATTAATAAAGTATAGCTAACTGTATTTAAAATTACCTACGTAAAAACAAATTTAATGCATCTTTTTATCGAGACGTATTTTTTTAGTTTTGTCCTCAGATTTTTTTTCCGATTGACGTTGTTATCGTTGGTATATGGTGTATAAATAACCCTTACATTTACTAGAAATAGTAAAGTATGAAAATATTATTTTTTATTTTGGTGCATGGTGGTAGACGGTAGTACATAACTTTATATAATAAATACGCAGCTAATTTGCTTGTATATATACTCAACTTTTAATGAGCATCTAATGTAATAAAATTTAAACAGAAAATTGTAAAAACCTATTTACACAATAATATATTTTGTTTATCTAGACAAGTTTTATACCTGGAGTTAATAAATTATCAGCACACGGTGTCCTTTTTTAATTATATATATATATATATATATTATGTGCGTTGGTTATTTGAATTTCTTTTACCCTTTTTTTTTGTTGAGTAGAATAACTTTTTCGCACCAAACAACTTCCATGAACTTTTGAAATTACGTAAAATTTTATCGAAAGATGCAAATTATCGTGTTCAACCTTGGAGGTAACATATAGGGAAAAAATCGGAGAACATATAATTTTAATTTTTTTTTTCGTTTATCTAATTAACTCGATTTTGAAATAATACAAAATAAACAATTTTGTTCAAGAAATAATAATTAACATATTAGTTGATCCAGAAGAATACCTAAATCCAAATACCGTATACATTACCTAAGTACATTTTCTGGGATTCAATCAATTGCATTCGACTTTATTCCAAGAGAGACATTTAAAAAATAATGAAACAAATAAAACGACAACACTATTCAAAAGTAAACAATGTAAAAGCGATTTATCATTGTATTGTAGCAAGAACTAATAAAGTGACCAATGAAACACAGTATTGTCGACTATCTTAAATTAAGATTCGTATCAAATTAATTAATTATCTTGGAGTTTTATTTTGAAGACATAAAAAAATAATTTTAGTAATAATAAGTAAAAGCAAAGGAATAAAAATAAATAAAAATAATAAGTGTGGAAAATAGATGGACCTTACTTACAACTCTAAACTTTATTACTTAAACATAATTAATTCGAGATGTCATATTTTTTTAAATATAAGGTTGAAGGTTCTGTGTGACATATACAACGTAGTGCGCCGTGCGTCGTGCGTCGTCACACGATTGTCACACGATAAATGCATAACGGATAGCTATATTAATCACGGCTTATGTGTCTTAAAGCTTAAATAATACATTTTAAAAAAAAAACTCCTTGAAAAGTTAAAAAAAAAATGTATGAAACGTTTAGTGCTAGTATACAGAAAAATATATAAGATGTATTAAACACGTTAAACACATATTTTCTTTCCACTCGTCAATTAAAATTGATCCAACCAGAAAATTATAATATTTTTGTGCAATAAAATATTTGATTCACTTAACATAGTAAAAAAATAATAATATTCATTCGTTTGATGAATACGAAATTATTTTTTTCTAATTATTTTATGTATATTATATATAGTAGGTAGCTGTTCTGAATCCTCTATTTCGTATCCTTTTATCGAGCGATCAAATACTTAAACACTTATAAAATACTGTATGAAATACACTTATATGATTGTTTAAACTATGTCGTATAAATATTTACGACGAGTGCTTAAAATAATGCGATGAAAGTAGTTTCAATTTGACCAACGAGTTTCAAAACCATTTTAAGTAGGTACAAGGCTGATGTAAAATATATAATATGCATGTACAAAAAGTTTCAAATTATTATTAAATAAAGTATTATAAATTTAACATTAGTCATTTCATTTTATAATTTGTAATATTAATGATTATTAGTCTCGATTCAGATTTCTCTCAAGTGCTATTCTTTTGATTATAATTCATTTTTTTTATTATTATTTTAGATATTGCGAAACTTATAAAACAATTTATACGCGCAATTGTCGCTAATTTAAGCATATTTTTCCGTCAAAAATAATTTTTACCACAAAATATTAAACCTCATACCACCGTAAAACTTAAATCAACTTCATTTTGCTTGTGATATATAATAATAATTTAGTTTATGTATTGTTACGCCACGGTTTATTCGAAAAAAATATGTAGTAACATAAATACTTACTTCAGCCGGAAACGAGTAACCCTGGATTTTATGTTCGGACCCGAGATTGTTATCGGTGCCAAAGTGTATGTAGAACTCTTGAAATTGATAACGATAAGTCAGTGGACCTTCAGTGATGTTCAAAACGTATTTCGACTCTTTATCCACTCTGAATACCAAAGACTGTCCAGTATTTTCGATTGTTCCACTGACCTATCATGTCAAACAGATTAATTATATAGTGAACAACGAACGTTGTTATTCAAATAAAATATATCCAACAGAAAATGATTGATTAAATATTTTTACTTCTTTTATGAGCGTGAAAGCGAGTGCATCCACCAGCTAAACTATCATAATATATTATGATTTTTGAGAATTTAATTTTAAAAAGTACCTGATAATTCCAATTGTTATCAGTAGAAATGTTATTGTTTATTTAAACGAGTTGTTTGTGTGTGTACGTGCGCACGTGGGTAGAAAAAAATACCAAAGAGAGCAAAATTAATGTAGTCGGCCGAGTTATCAAGACATTATAATATTATACTCTGACATAATATTGCTTTCCGTTTCAAAATCCATTTTTCATAAAAAAAATAATAATAATGATACGCGTCAGAATATCGTATGCAGCATATACCATATTATATAAATAATATGTATATATAATATATGTGAAATGTGTACAACTTGAAAATCCTGATTCCAGACAGATTTTATTATTTTTCCGTCAATCCTTGCATAATATTCGGGGATATATATTTATATATAAAAAGAATTCTACTGAATATGATATTGCCGTTAAATTGGGCGTGGTAGCTACAAAAACATGATGGCTGTAATATATACATATACTCTCACTTTGTCTTTATCGATGTGAAGATTTTTCAAAAATGGATCAAACAGCAGTTTATCCGGATCAATATCAATCGGAGATTGTCGTTTGCCAATTGAGCATAACTTCCACAGTGGGTTTAGAACACCCCAATATTTTGGCCCTGAAAAAATACATAAGTTTTAAGTAGGTATACACGCTACACAGTATGTGTTCGAATATAATTGTGATATTCTAGTGACACCACTTAAGTACAGCTAAGGGTCGTCCACCTAAAAATTAACTATACAACTATACAATATCAGATTATAATTTTTAACGTTGTAACTTATAAGTTTACACGAGGATATTATAGTATATTGTTTCATAATCGTAATTGCATATTCGTATAGTAACATAATTATTCTTTTTAAATCATTAACATTTATGATATTTTAAAAATATACCTGTAATTTTAAGTTTAAATGCGTTTGTATTATATTTTACTAAATCTTTTATGCTTTAGATACTTTGTATTATGTATAAAATGTATCTAACCAAGTCTTATAAAAACGAATACTTAACTTAAGTTCAGTTGCCACCTATGCAATAACATCCAACTCACTAATAAATATTCTATTACGTTGTTCGGAACTTTACCGTACTTGTATCTTTAAGAGCATCAGTGTTTTTGAAACTAAAATCTACAAACTCGACCCAGTAAACATTTTCTTAAACAATAACGTTCAACAAAATATTAGTATAGTATGAACTGTACTTTTTAATATTTCAGGTGATTTATCAAAATAATAATAATATAAATATTAATATATATAATAAAGTAAGACTGATTGTTTTATTCTAAATTATTACGAAAAAAATCTCATTAATTTTCATAAAATAATTTTAGGTAAGTTAACGAAAAAATAAACGCTATTCGCGAGTCTTTTAACTTCCACCGAAAACCCATTTCCGTGACTGCGAAACAAAAGCTTAACATAGTTGTTTTGAAATTACGCGTCAACATTAATTCACGTTTATTTATATTGTTCTCCTTTGTGTAAAGTCTAATATGACGAAACATGATCTACTATTCATTAAAGTACACTGGTGATACTCTCAATATAACATTAAATTAGCAATACGATATTATCCAAAGAAATTTTCACATTATTCACAAAATAATTTTTCTAATAATAATAGGGTTATATTTTTTTGTAAAATTAATAGATAAGTAGTAAAAATCAATTATTATTTATTATTACTATTTATCACTAGGTATTTATTAATGACTAAATATGATTCAGCACAGGCACACAACAATAAAAAATATGAATAAAACTAGTTTACAAATTAATTCGAAAAACATTACATTTGATTATTATTTTATTTTTTTTCTAATTTTAGTACATTCATTATATGTATAAATGATGGTAATGTTTTTTTTTTTTTTTTTAATTTGGAACTTGAGTAGAAAAACCACACATTCAATCAATTAATCAGTATCAACAATCCTGAATTTAAAACCTCAGTAATTAAAATTAAATATAAATTATATTTATTGATACTCTACAATAATAGTAGGTATATGTGTTATTTAACGTTGTTTAAAAATGTAGAAAAACGAATGGCCTAAGCTACTAGAATTGAATTAGACCAATAAAATAAATATTTGATATATTATATTTGGTACCATGTAGAAACGTAAAATTGACATTAACGTGTATATACTATTCAATTATTATTAATTATTATATAATTGTCAAGTGAATTTACGCAAGTTAAATTTGATTATTTTGTTGTCTACCAAAAAAATATATTAAAAGTAAAATGTATATTTTAGATCCATTAGCGAAGGGATGAATTTATAGCTTTTACGACGATGTGTGTGTTTTTAAGTGTGTCTTAGGATAATTTTTATAAAAGAAAAATATCTTCTACTTGACAATTCAAATTTTCTAGTAGGAACTCTAATCTTGTTGATATTTTTGGGTAGTCGAAATAAATAAAAATTTCTGTCCAAGTACTTTTCAAAATAATCAACATCTGCAGATTACTGCTTGCAATGACCATTATAGAATCGTTAATTAAATATTCCTGTTAATAGATTAATTGGAGCATGCATAAACAAATACAGTGACAATGATATAATAAAACATAATTTACATTGATTAGGTAGGTAGTCATTGTATAATAAATAAATAATTAATCATTAAATGATTTATAAAACTATTAGAAGAATTTAAAAAAATCAGTTTCAGAACGTTTAGAATATTATGTTACTATTACCACATAATATGATTACGTAAATTAATAACAATAACGTCTTTGTCAACCTTCAGAATTCTACAATAATATAAATTTTTTATTGAAATTTTAGTATTTTAATAAATAAATAAAGTCTGTATGTCTGTATTGAACCAAATAACATACAATTTGACTTGAATTGTAGTTTAAATCCCTAAGTTAATAATTACATTTTGATGGTTTTATGACTTATGTACAACCATTAATTGATCATAAATAATGTGCACAAATAATTATAAGCCTGATCAAAATGAAGATTATTTTGTTTTTAGTACAATTATTTTTTTTTTTCAATGGTTTTAATTTCGAAATATAAGTGCGTACAGCATTAAATGTGCGAAAATTGTTTTATTGCTAATATAAAGAGAAATGGTTAAAACAACTTCGTAAATAAAATTAAAACTTTGAGTAATACGCAAAATGCATTAAATACAGTTGGTGCTAGACTGTTGCAATTCAAATAAAAAATTAAAATTGGTTATGCACTGTCAAAAAATATAGTATGAACATTAAAAACTTATCTCTTCGTTATTTGATGTCATTGTTAGATAACATTTTAGAAAAAACAATTTAATTTTATAAAAATTTTTCCTTTTTCCAATCACGGTATAAATTTTAATTTCATACTTTGCAAGAAAAATATTGTTCTGAGTACTTTGATACGATATAAAAATGAAATTAGTACGAGTATCTGGGTAATATTATTATTTATAACTTTTTACTTATAAGTATGTTTAGTTAATTACAGATTGTATATTTTAACATTTCTAAATAAAAAAAAAAAGTGTATAAAATTTAAATGAACAGAGTAGTAGACGAACCTATTGTGGAGTACTCCTGCAGTGACACGATTAAAATGAAAAAGATACGTAACACTAAAAAATATAAAATATAATTATTTCTCAAAAATGATATAAAGAAATATGTTCAAAAGAGTTAAAACAAATTTTAAATATTAAATGGAGACACTTGAACGGATCCCTTGTTATTAAGATATTCTACTGTAAAGTTCTGGGTAGTGTTTATAAAAGTGATTTTAACATAATTAAAACAATTTAAATTATTTAAGAAAAAACAAACACGAAAGCCAATACTGATAGAGAAGAACGACAGTGTCTCGCATTAAAAAGCAATATACCGACCGCGGTCATTTATAGAATCGCATGAATAAACTGACGATAATCTTATATAATAAAATAATAATAATAAAACGTTATACGCTGGGGTAATCTGATGGTTCGGAAAATCTCGAGTTTGATCATCGGTGTACCTATAGCTATGCACTATCAGTGCTGTACTAAATCGCTGTGCGGTCGTGGACGTGACGTACGACGAACCCTCGGTACCGTGAAATTGAATTGGTCTGTTTATGTATAATCTATATACATATATTTAAATATATTACACACACACGTTCGACCCCCCCCTCGCTCGTCACGTCAAACCTTATATCCGTGTCCGCTTGAAGCACGCTGACGACGCGACGCCAGTACGACTATATAATATATATACGTAAATATACGTAATCCACCTGCAAACCCTGCACCTGCTTCTCCTATACACCGACACCAATTCCATCGTGCTCACTCGCACTCACCGTCTCGATCCCCATCTATGCATCGTACGACTCACATAAATATATTATAATATGTTCAAATAAAGACCTCGTTCGTACAAAGGGTTAAACGCGTATAATAATACGGCGTGCGTGTTTCGGACGCGGGCTCGTGACGGCCGTTCGATTCCCAGCGTGCTGCCGAAGACCGACTTTCAAGCCCACCGGCCCGATCGAATCACAGTCACCCCTCGTTCCAACCATTGAATACCTCTACGACTAACAATATAATAATTTATCGACGTTTAGTGTCTGTGATGAGGGGTGACTGTTTCAGTTTTTATTTTCTATTATGATAATTTTATTCGCTGTCGTTTTTGCGACCACGACCTTCCGTGGTGAATCAGAAACGTCGTCTTTGCAAGTTATCATGGTGTAGATAGTAAACTATCAAGCCTTCTACAGTGGCGACTTACTGACAATAAGACTTGACTTTAGCGTAAATATAAATTATAATACATACGCTATCGGTGAGGTTATTCATTAAATATCAATACCACAGCATTCAACCAATGCTCACCACCATTTTTTCTATTATCATTCCTTATTAAAATTCTAATTTTTGAAATTTTTGAAAATAATTATACTAAATAGTACCTTATTTTCGATTACTTGGCGGTACAAAAAGTTATTTTTCAAACGAAAATCATCCGTTTTTATGACTAATTTATTAAACCCATGATTTTATAAATATATATTTATTGTGTCTATGAATCAAAATCATTACGTTTACTTACCATTTTTTTTAAATTTGCTGAAGTACAACGGATAGTTGTTCATGATAACAGGTTTTGAAAATATTAAGGCTATTATAATTAAAAAATTATAATATGTAAACACCATATGAATAAAATAAGTACTTGGCTAAATATTACATATATTTTACATGCTATGCAAAATCATTATTAATTGCTATTATTCTTAGTACATAAATTTTAATATCTCAGAAACTACTCGTTCAATGTCGTTTAGATACATAAAAAAATACGTACTTATCATTTATTAACATCGCATAGATTGTATCTATTTGAAAAAAGGGAAAGATTGTACTGTCACAAAACACTATCCTTAAACGGTAAAAAATAAAAATAAATCAAAAATATTGGATAACAATATAGCACTTAAGGTATTTGAAATTTATATAACATAAAAATACATTAAGCGGTTAAAAAAGTAAAAACAATGGAATGTTTGGCAATACATATTATATAATATATTCAAACTTTAATGTATGTATATATTGTATATGTTTATTTTACTCCCCTTTGAAGTTCTGTTTAAGACCAACTGTGTGATGGGTGAAATTATTTTTACTTAAAAGGTATACGAATACCACGAACGGGGGTGTGTGAAAATTATTTTTGTAATCCTTGGACCAAATGCTACATCTACATCACTGGACACGCACATATCTGATTCAAATATCTTCAACAAATATAATACACTAAAATTATAATAAAAAGGTTACTTGGGAGAATTTCGGAGTAGATACGAGTAATAACGATAGCCACACGCTACGCGATGTGAATCGTTCTCGTACGAACGATTCGGAACGGTCTCTGAATGTCAAAATGTATACAAATCGACTATTAAGAAATTATTACTATCGTGGTTGGTTTACAAAAGATTCGTTTTATATTCAACCAGACGGTTTATATTATTACGTTACGCTATGTTTGAACTCGAATCGTATTCAAAAACAAAACGAATATTACATAGCGTTGGCTTAAAAATACAACGGGACGTTAAAATGTTGAGTGACCCCAACCCCAGTTTTAGACGAGAAAAGTATACAAACGATGATATAAACTTGAGTAGAAGACAATATTACAGCAGCTGCTACCAGCATAAACACTAATTTACGGTGTTCATTAATTTCGAATATTAATTAACAGCGAAAATTTTAAATTTAATACACATTTATCGCTGTTGCAGTTTTTGATGTATAACAAATTATTAAATGAACTTAAAATAAAGCCTAAAAAATAATTTTACAAAACTCCGTAGAAATAGTACACTCGTCTCGTATATACACAGTATACACTCATATTATATTACAAGTATCAATAAACTGTAAAAATTTACAAAGATACTAATATACCTATTAGGTATAGGTAATTATATTAAGACAGTAGGTATGTTGGGAACAAAAAAAAATTGTTCAATGTTTGTTCGTCACATATTCTTAGATAAAGAGTAGATATTTAAGTATACCTTCCTATTGTACATCATTTTTATCCATTGGATGTAAGGTAGTAAATACGATTATCAGAATATCCAAAAACAACATCATGAGTCAGTAGTCACTCAATTTTTAGTTTCATAAACGTGCAAAACGCAATAAGTGCAAAGAAACAAGAAATCGTAACAAAACATACTTTGAGGATTATTTAAAGGTTAATACTAATACTCAACGCTATGTCATATATAAAACCTGCGAATGTGAAAAAAAAAACTTTGTTAAAAACCGACGTACATTTATATTTAAACATTTATCCGAGTCATTAGTTGTTAACTGTAACTCTCCAGATAACTTTGAAATATTATATTATAAAAATAAACTAAATTTGTTTCAATAGATTTTTGTTCCTGAGTTTTTATTTAGTTGAGTGAATGTTAAAAATGCAACATACCATTGAATACATCATACAAAATACAATTAAATTATATCAACTAGTCATTTAATACATTTTTTGTTCCATATTAATTATTTAATGAATTATATACATTTTTAAACTAAATAAATTTAATTAAAATGCGTTTTTGTTCTCATATGTATGCATATTTGAATGAAAATCAGTGCATATGTACATGCACATTTCGTACATTTTTAATACATATAATTCCGGACCCTAATTATTTATTATAAAGTACTAATTTTTATGTAACACGCATTAATAAGGGGTAAACCAGGGATGGCCAACCCGCCGCCTTGGAAAGTTTTGCGGCCCGCGACATTTATCAAAAATGTATTTACAAAAAAAAAATTATATAAACACTAATAATTCTAAAATCTAATCTGATAAAAATATATACGAGTAGACACTATAGCAAATTGTATTTTTAAAATAAAAAAAGCTTAGTGAACGAGTTGAGAAACAAATATCTCACTAAATAGTAATGTTTACTCCATTTTTTTTGTATTAAATATTTTTATATAAATTAAATATATGTGATTATATTAATATTTTGGCTGCTGACCTTTTTTTTTTTTTTTTCTGGCAATCCTATATGTGGCCCGCAGGATTGTTATGTATTTACAAAGTGGCCCGCAAGATCATTTGGGTTGGCCATCCCTGGGGTAAACCATACTAAAAATTGACACGGGAATACGGACCTTCCGTTCGCCGATACATACACTACACATGTACAACATACCAGGTATCTTCATTTCCCAATGTTAGGTCGACATCAAGAACCTTCGGAACAACCGATATAACCTACGCGATTACCCTGACATCACAAATAAACCCATTTTCGGATCTAGATGATAATATTATCGCTACAACTCATGTAAAGTTTTACTGTAGACGACGGATATAACATACAGAAGCGATCGAACTGGAAGTAAGGGACTTTAGATCGTCGTCAAGTTAACCGTCAACACCGTGTATTTGGCGGACGTTAGCGTTACGTAAATTATATTAAAATGTTTCGACTGGTGACGAAACCGTTTAAAGTTTTAAATAATAAAAACGACAAAAAAAACTCGCGATCCGATGTGATAAATACCATAAAGTGCGTTAAAAGTATATAAATACAAAATAATGTCAAGCCAAAACATTTACACAGTCGAAATTTTGTAATGTTTCGTTTTTTTTACTATTATTATTTTATTTTATTTTGAACATTATCCTGCCGGTGAAACATTATAACAACCATTCTCCCGTAACTCGTTATAAAAGCTGCCATAGTGTAATTTCGTTTAGTGAATATTGCTCAGAAAATATTTATATTTACGATGTATACATCCCGACGCGTTTCGGCTTATATGGCTTGAATAATAATAATATAATACGACGGATATTTTGTTTATATACTTTTTTTCTATATTCGAGTTAAGTAAGCATTTTTGGCCTGCAGTTTAAAAAAAAATCATTTTTCGTCCAGACCACGCTGATGATTAATTTTATACGGTAAAAAATTATGAAATATTCATTTAATAATAGCTAATCACTTTTTATTCCTATATCATTATATTAGTTAAGCAATACACAAGTGCAAAATTATTTTACTATATAATAAACTATTTTTAAAATAAACCACATAATATAGTAATGTGGTATACAATTAGTGCGGGCAAGGAGTATAGCACGCTAATTCCAACAACGTTACTGTAGTAGCGTATTATACTTATCTGTTAAAATAACTAATGTTATCATCGAATCGCTACAGACGCCCTGGAGTATACCTACAAAGTATGACAAAATACTATAGACCTTACACTACTACATAAGAACTCTGTAAACACACAATGTAGGATAAACATTTTTCACATAATTAAGTCCGGAAAAATAAGATGACTACCAAACTGAGTTCTAGAACTACTCTCTTTGAGAAAAATTTAATCACAGTGACGAGTTAACATAATATACAATATATTATATTATTATCTTAAATCGTTATTAGCGTGTACATTGCCGTGAAGGGCGCTGGCATCTTTTAATATAGCTGATTTTGTGACTTAGTGAGTCAATTGTGAGAGAAAAATATATTTTAATAAAAAATAATTTAATTTAATAAGAAGAGATGATACATAATATTTGTAATCTCTCCGTCAATAAAATAATAAAATAAATTAATATTTAATATTCATATTACCTATATATTATGTATTATTTTATTATATTGTGTATAATATTATTACATTATAGATGTATTACGATTTAACCATGATTTAACGTGCATTTTTCAAACACAATATTCTTAAATACGCCTCGCACGTGTTTGTTATTATAATATATTTATATGCATATATACAGTGAATTAACCCCTCTCCCTTCCATTTTGGATACGTATGGAATATTGGAATTCTCGCAATCCCTACACGGAGCCCGTGAATAATAAATATTAAATATAGGTGATCCATGTGGCATGTACAACGTACCTTTACAAGTAGCCCAGCGCGTAATTCTCGTGAAACGAAAGGCACGTTTCGTCTGATCGTTTAGGACTAAATGTTTCGCCAAAGTTTCTTCACACTGCCCAACACTAATTTATTATTCCGGGTAATGTTACTTAGGTAGAATACCTATGCACTTGCAGGCAGCCACGTGAAAATAGTCGAAGTCCTTCGTAGTTCATGCGCCTGACAATGGCGAGGTGGTTACGGATAAAATGAACGACGTTCGTTGTCGTTTACGACTCGAGAATATCAGAACTATTCGACGGAAAATCTGAAAATATCAGTGGTTACCTGCGAGTATACCGTGTACAATAATAATATGGCCTGCTGCTTTGACCGAATCCACCAGTTACCGCAGCTACAAGTTTATAATAAATAATAATATAACCAAGGCATAATATGGAATTCATGATTTGTCAAAAAGTTAATCCAAAGAGGTTCTAAACTGTGCAGTCCAACCACGGTTGATGCGATCGCGTGACCATTAATTATTATGATTCGTAGACAAATCGTATATTGCGAATTTTCTGCACTACTTAAAGAGAGTTCAGTGGTGATACGAATTTTCATTTCTGAAAGCGATAATCTCCTTTTTAACTGTAAATGAAATAAATTAATATATTGAATAAATTTATCCACTAAATAGTGGATACCTCTTTTGAAAATGTTGATTTATTTAATTTGTAATTCAAAGAAGTAGTTAGTCGTTAAATTGGTTGTACTAAGAATAATAATTTGTAAAAATGGTTTTACAAAAATATAAAATACGTGTAATAGTGGATTTAGTATTTATAATACATGAACCATTTAAAAAAATTATAAATGTTAATACCTTAATATTAATCATTGAAATGTTACAATGTTCCAAGTACCATAATCCTCATACTTAAAAACCTATCATCATAGACATATTATCTTTCATACATAAAGATAAATTACTTAAAATCTACTCGTTTGAATTTTGATTCTAATGCAACAGCATTTTCAGAAAAATTACCCCTTAAATTATATAATATGGTAAAAAGGAGAACACATTTTAAAAACAAAATTTTGTATGGCTACATGACACACCTTAAGTTAAAAGAAAATTTTAAACAATATCAAGAATTTTAAAATATTGTACAAGCTTTACAAACTATACAAGCTTGAGCACATGCTGAGTACATTTGTGTGAAACACGTTTTTCTTCCCTGAAAGAAAAGTGTTCTCCTCACCAATACACACCGGTATTAAAACAGCTTAAGCTCAAGTAAATTTTAAGGTCCCTAGTGCAAACCTACGAAAATTCTCTCTATTCCATGTATTGATGTACGCTACTAATAACTATTTATGTAACCAACCTGACCCGTGCATGATAATTGATAAAATTGGCCAATGTGGCTCAATTGACAATTCGAAAACATCTGTATTCTTTTAGTATTATTTTGTGTGTTTTATAATTGGCTTGTCTAGTGAATTTATATCAAATCAATAAATAAAAGTTTCTATAACGAAATATAATATGCAAAACGTTATGTCTTCAATAATTAAATAATTATACGTTTGAGAATGATGATAATATCATCTGGATGAAAAAAAAAAACAATAACTGCGTGCGAACCCAATACCTATGACCAGCAGATTAAGTAGCATGTGTATAAGAATGTGCGGTGGGGTGGGCGAGTGGTTGTAATATAAACCGAAATTACTCTAATGGGACCGAATCGCTGTGAAAATTATTACGTCCGATATCCGAATGACGGTTCATATTTCAGTCAATTAGTCGACTGCATATCATAATATAGTGTATATATTAATATATTGATATAATAAATTACTATCAAATGTGATAGAGCACGCACAGTAACAATATAATAACATTGCACAACTTGCCACTATACCTATGGCGAATATACCCAGACGGGATGCACGATAGCTGAATAATAATATATTATAATTATTTATTTATATTATATAAATACGACGATTATTATTTACGGGGGGGGGGGGGGGCACAGAGTTGGTAGGTACTATAATATTACACTATAATTACGTATATATAGACAACAATTTAGTTGGTAAGTACGTATGGCATCTATGTAAGCTCATGGCTTAAAATTCCTGTTATCGGATGTTGATCTGAACACGGGAGATTTAAGTCGTTCTCTTTTCTTGTACGAGTATAGTAACAATGACAATAATATTAGCCAGCAATGTTCCCGTAACGTATATTATTATGTCTATATTAAACATTCAAGATTTTATGATAAGGTTTGAATTTTTTCTGAGTGCGTAGACTTTGAAATATTATGACTGTTAGTATATACTGAAATTAATTAGCCAAGTCTATTGATGAGTACTTTTACAACTTATTTATTTATTTTCTTAATAGATTTCATGATAGACTTGAATAAAATACCTTAATTTATTATTATAATTGTATATCATTGATACCTCTCCTCCGCTAATTAACCATCAGTGAAGAATAAATTTTCGTGGTCAGACATTTTACAGCTTAGTAAATATTCAAATAAAATTTATGGGAACATCAATAATAATTATAAAAAAATAATAATAATATGGATAACGAGCTACCGTTTTTCTGAATTTTCTTTTGTTGGCTGAACGATAATATGGTTAGATACTAGGACCGCTATATAATGTACGGACTAGGTTTAGATTAAATTTAAAAATCAATCAATTTGGCATCATATTATTGATACTCAAATTCACTCATATTTTATAAGATTTAAAATGTTATGAATAAAACAAGATGTGTCCGATGTTTGATATTAAGTATGTGTATTTAGGTACATGAAAAAGTTTTCTAAATAAATCGTCTTACGGTTATCAGATTTCTAACATTACTACTTATATACATTTCGCCGTTGATTATAAATATACTCATGACTCATAAATATAATGTACATTGTATATTAATCAAATATATCATAATACAATGGTAAGCTCAAACGTTCAGCAAATTTGCATGGCACCTATTTAGCACGCATTTACACCGGGTTTAAGCTCGTAGATTTTCCATAATTTTTTTCGAAAATAAACAATAATAATAAAAATGGCCATTTAATTGTTTATCAGTGAACAGAATATATTATACAGGTCACGAATGATTTCAATAATGATTGACGATTAATAGTTGGGTGGGCTTTAGCATGCTAATGATATTGTTTCGGGATCGGATTCGTGGTATTTTTGTTCACCCCACCCCCTCCCACAACAAATGAAAATTGAATTTTCGATAAACACCTGTCGGTCTGATCAGGAAATACGGGGTCGGGGATTTATGTGGTTAATGATCTGTGAATAACGTTTTCGAACATAATAATAGTTGGTAGGTACATGCAATAATAATTCATCGGTTAACTTTCGACGGTGACCCGTGGTAAAAAGAGAATAATAAATTTTTTCACTTTAACCGCGGGAACAATGAATATTTACGTAGGTTGTTGAATCCCTTTTTTATTCCTTTGGACGAAATAAAAATAGAGAGAAACGCAAAGGGCTGAAAAACGATTTGTATATAAATAAATAAATATATATGCATATCGATATAAATGCAATCAACATTACAATACCCAAAAATGATATTGTACAATTTTTAAAGAGCAAATTAACAAAGCTATAACCGTAAAATGAATTTTATTGTTATTGAGATGGTTTTTAAATAGGGGTAGTACTTAAGAAAAAGTATAGTAAAATCTATTGAATTTATATTTCAATACGTTATTAAGAAGTATTTGTGCGAAGTCATCTATTAAAATACGAAAGTAACATTTGTTTTAAACTAGTTGACATTATTTCACTATAGTACATTTTATTTATTTTTTACCAATTGTAACGTAATTTAAAACTTAAGTAGGTGCCTATTTTATATCAAGTTATCTTTAATTATATACAAGAGCGATCATGAAATAATTAAATGTAGAAATATTAAGTATACATGAATAAGTCATACATTTAAAATGTATAACTCAGTGGACAAAATGTTACAAATCATACACGGAAACATTTAATAGGGCTTAATCCATGCGAAAAGAGTTTTGAGTATGTAATTTAATTTCCAGAAAACCTATTCGTTGAATTTAGCCCGTTATATGTATGTCTGTTTATAAGTTGTTTTTTTTTTCTGTTACTTGGGAGTTTTTTTTTTTGGTTGATTAAATAAATATATCTGTAGATACAATATAGTCAGTGATTAATTTTTAACCAATCTATAGGTCAATAAATATAAATATACGGGCGCTATGGAAAGTTCAAAAAGTACAATCAAAGACATTTTGTGCGTCATCCGATAGAAATTAGTTTACGTCGTTTTATACAGTAAGAAGAGGCCAAGAATTAAGACTTTATTCGACTGGAAATCGCTCGTGGGCTTTTTGAGTTGTTCAATTTGTACATCGTTTTAATTCAACAAAATCTGCGGTAGAAGTTCTGGTCTCAAACTTTGATACTCGACATGCATGCCTAACTTAAAGACGTGCCTGTTGTGTATGAAGCCACTGATAATATTATATTTCATAATTATTATAAGCCATAATACATGACGTATAGTTTGGATAATTTAGGATCGTGAATTTTACTTAAATTGTTCCATTTGTCGTATACACTTTTTTATCATAACACCAGGTAAGTATCACGTTACTTCTTCGATAAATCATTCTATCAGTGATATATTTTTATTCTGTGATATTGTTCAGTAAGCCCTACACTTACAACCATCTTATTGTATTGTGCCATTATTTTTTTGTTTTTCGTGATCGTCCAGATTGTCATTTTACACTACAATTGTTTCAAACTATTCCAACGTATCCCGACAAATGGATTTATAATTTATTTTCATGCTTTTTTTCTGTTATACAATTCACAGTTGATAAATTTTTTGTCATTTCGATATAACTCACTTGTTGTTAACACTAACAATCGTGCATTTCCCAATATATTTTGGGACTATATATTTTAATCATTTTCCCTTTGTAAATATTATTGTTACTTGATCTTGATCTTCTTGGGTAATTCTAATTTCAATGCTCTGAGAAAATAATACCTCGTTAGTCTTCGTAATCTACTTAATTATTTGCTATATAATTAGATTATCATTATAAAGTTTTACCAACTATTATTTGAAAACCAATTGCTTAAATTAATTTCTATAGGCCCGCTCATTGACACGTCATGATGTATTGATGTTCGTCCCTTGTATGAGGTCATCCGAAATTTATGAAGCTAAACATGTAAGGTCCTGTATCTATATGAATTAAAATATTATTGTTCTTTACCATAATAAAAACATGCATAATATATGGTTTATAGTTTCATTAATCTATTTGATAAAGACTTCCATAAAAAATAATCGCATATAGAACTGGTACATAACAAAATTAATTTTCAAATTATGATTATTTTGATTATAAAGAATTAATATTTATTTTTATTTTTTTTTTTGGTAAGCTCTAAATAAAAATTTACAAAAATTGTTTTAGTAAAAATAATAGTTTTATGAGTCATTAAATTATAATTTGGACGAATTGAAAAGTAATGTAAATCCGACAAACAGTTTCACCGAAAAAAATAACACCCGTTATAAAATCAATATCTAGTATTGTATTGGCATCAAAATGTATCGTGGTTCATAGATATATATTATAATATATACATATCATATATAATGTATTGTAGGTATCAAATACCGTAATGAATTTAATATAATAACCTTTGACACTAAACAAGTGAGAATAATATATGCTGACGCACTGTAAGACGTATAGAAATGAAGTGTGATAATATATGATCATATTTGTTTACAAAGATATAAAATAAAGCTGCAATGAAATAAAATAATATAATTTTAAATAAAGTAAGTTAAATATTATATACACAAAATAAGGTAAAAATGTATATTTCATCACCAAATAGTTATTTTATCGTTAAAAATATTTATTTTTATTTTTTTAATACTTTTTTTATTGATGCATAATTTTAAATCATTGCACACACATAGTACTTAATAATGCCTATAACTCGAGGTATTTTATTACCGTTTGTAAATTTTAATAACGATATAAATGTATATAGTAACCATTATCGTATATTATCAAAATAGAATATGATCGTTACAAAATAATTGATGCTGGCATTGCTTAAACATATTTTTCTTTGAAGAATGATAATAATGATAATATTTTTATATGAATACAAATTTCAGTCAGTTGAATAAAGTCCTTTGATTATTTGATTATTTTTAAATCCAAAGCTCGTCGAACTGGCGTTATTAAAAAGGTTTTCCGATATGACTATTATGACGGGTACGAGGTAGAAAAAATACTAACTAAAT